>NC_048223.1:115699750-115836369 GCF_002007445.2 Ailuropoda melanoleuca
TGAGAGGCTGTCCTTATGCTCAACGCACCAGCAGTACACCAGGAAAAGCTGACCTTCTTTTGTTTTCTCTCTTTAGGTTCAACTTCTGTAGTCAAGAAACCGTGAGGGAAGATGTTCTGCTCACTCTCACCCCATGTTAGGAGTCACTGACATGTGACCACTGCCCATCTTACTGTTAATAAAATCTAGTGGTGAAGCATTCCATTCCTTTTTTATTGTGTCCTTTTTCCCCATGTCTCTTTTGGATTACGTGATTAAAATCCAAAATATGGAGTTGGTCTGAAGAACCACAAATAACAGTTGAATTTGCTACCTATTATGTGGCATTTGAGCTTGAGAAAATGGTTTACTTGCCACTGACATCATGTCCATTGCTAATATTACTGGTGTCATCCAGACCAGTTAAGGCAGACTTCCAGATCCAAGATGACCCACACGTGGCAAGTACCAACCTTTGCCACGTTCCTATACTCTTTATGTTCTGTGTCTGCTCCTAATCAGACGTTTCAGGAAAGATGGCACATAAGGAGGCAAGGACAGAGCAGATCCAATGCTTCCTGACCAGTCTCGCTGCTCCCAGTAGGTCCCCCCAAGCCCCTCTCCTCTCTGTAGCCTTTTTAACCTTTCTAAAGCACAAATCAAAGAGTCTCCCGATGGTCCCCAGAAAAGAATCCACATCTCTCAGTGAGCCTTTCGAGGTCCTCTTGTCTAATTTTGAACCGAGGACTCTAGCATCATCTCTCATCACATTCCTTCTAGAAATCTACATTTTGCCATTGGCCCCAAGAGGGCCGTGATCTCAGATGCTGCTAGACCTTTGTGCAAACTCTTCCTCTCCCTTGGATGTTCTTTCTCTTGTCTTCCTGCCTGTTGAACTCCTCCTGGTTCTTAAATCTGTAATGTAGACATCATTTCTTCCAGGAAGACTTTCTTCACCTCCATTTCCACACCCCCTAAGACTGGATGAGAGGCTCCCCCTCTGCACCCAGAACTTCCTCCATCTCAGAACTTCTTTCTCCAGATCAGAATTCCTTGTTTACTTGTCTGCATATCTCTCCTTAAGGCATTTGCATGTTGTATGTGGCTGGCAAATGCGTAGCACGTAGTAGGAGACGAAATAAATATTTTCTCAATGACCATCTCACTAATGGAAAGAATGAATGATTTCACCAGAGTCAGGTATTTAAAAATAGGCCTTGTCCAATCACTAATATCTTAAAAGAGCCATCTGTGCTAGGTCTTGAAAGGTGAGTGGGGATTTGCCAAGAGGACATGGTAGGAAGGGCACTCCAGAAAGAGGGAAAAATACAGGCAAAGCAACAGAGATGTGAAAATGCTTTTCATTCTGTGTTTACCAAAGTATATGCAAGTTGATCAATGCATGAAGACTTGTTCTGAGAACCATTAATCTGTATTAATCAGGACGCTTCCACATGAACCGAAATCTCTAACTCAAACTGGTTTGAACAACAAGGAATGTACTGGTTCACATGGTTGGAAGCCCAGAGGGGGGGAATCTTCAGGTTTTGATGATCTTGACCTCTTCAAGAGCCACTTTTTTTCTGCTCTCCTGCTCTCTTGTCTATGGTGTCTAATGGTTTTATACCAAGGCTGGCTCCTCTCCCAATTGAAGAAGGGCTGTTTACCACAATTAAGACTATCCAGATCTTGTCTTTCACATTCAGTAAGAGGCAAAAGGTGTATCTCCCTCCCCATCTTCCCAAACAAAATCACTGAGACTCACTCTGATTGGCCTGTGGCCTGAGAAATGCCCTTGGGAAAACCTAGATCCACTGGGAAATAGTCCGTGACCTGGGGCCAATGTGCCCATTGGCTTACCCCAGTCAGGGTGCACTCCTGGACAAGGTATGAAGCCAGAACACGGACCCTGTGTGTGGAGGAGGAATGAATGTATGAATGGAAGGGAGGACTCCTGGGGCTCTGGCCAGAGCAACTAGAAGGATGGAAATACAATTGACTGAAATGGGGACTGGATTGGGAGGAACAGATTTGAGGAGGGAGGTCAGGTTTAGTCATGTTAAATTTGAGATGGTCATTAGACATCCAACTGCCATGTCAAATGAGAAGTTAAATATACGAGCGCAGAGGTGAGGGTAGAGGTCTGGGTTACACATGTCAATTTTGATGTCTTCAGTGTATACATGAAATTTTTTGAAGCCCTGAATTTCCCTGTAAAGAGATTGGCACAATGCTTAATACGTGCTGAGCGCTTAATAAATGTTTTTAATTATAATTACTATGAATTCCTCTTGGAAATTTTCTATAACACACTAATAATGATGAATGGCAAATAATGAAAGAAATGAATAAAAAGGTTGTCTGCAAATTTACTCAAGTAACAAGGTGGAACAAAGGGTTTTAAAAGAATTTAATCTTTAAAAATACATCTGTGAAAAACCCTTTTGTTAGGAAGGGTATCCATTTTCATCATAATGGAGCAGTTTGCAAGTTACTCTAATTGTTTTAAATGAATTGTTTACTCAAATCATTTGCCTATTTCTGATCTCAGTAAATGTTTAGGAAATATTCTTATTTCTAGAGGCCCAACCCAGATTTTTTTCTTCCCCTTAGGCAGGAGTTCTATGATCCATTCGAAAGGATGAGCCAGTCCATGCATAAATGATTCACTTTGAGCATGTGATTTTTAACCTGTTTCTTGCTGGACTTTTATTTCTTTTTTTTCAAGGTTGGATGTTAAGAGTTGATCAACTCTGTGGTTCAGCCTGCTACTCTGAGAGGGCCCTTCAGAAGGCAACTGACTGCCCCTCTATTTTGTTTTTGTTTTTCCTAACGTACGCATGACGCTTACAGTGCGCCAGGCATGGCTTTAAGTGCTTTATGCATGTTTCTCATTTCATTCTGACAACACACTAGAAAGTAGGCGCTCTCATTATCCCCATTTTCAGGGAAAGCAGCTGAAGCACAGGGAGGTTATTACACCACTTGCCCAGGTCACGGGCTATTTCCTAGTGGATCTAGGTCTTCCCAAGGGCATTGCAGTGGAAAACCTTTCACGTGCCCCCTTGGTCTGCTGGATGACTCAGTGACCTTTGGCCTCACCATTCCTGCTCCAGGATGCTAGGATTCATCCCCGTGCTGGATAACCGCTGTTGAGGTTCAATACTCTGCAAAGGTATTTCTTCTTCTCCCAAATCCCCCTAGGACTTTTGTGCACATATGTGTGTGTGTGCTCACGCGTGCATGTGCACACACACGCACACACGCACGTTATAACCACAGGTGGGGAAGGTGGAAGAAATATCAAATTGGACCCCTCAAGGGCTAGCAAGTAAATCTTGATGTGTTTTTGCCTACTACCTACATAGTTGTAAGCATCTACTGCCTTGAGCTTCCAAAACACCTATATGGCACCGTGATAAGGGTTTGGAGGACCATTCAGTGCAGATAATAGGGTGAATGTTTGTCTAAATGGAGACAGACTATGGGAGGGTGTTGCACGGTGAGTAAATTACCTGGTACTTCCTGAAAAAGAGAAGTCACCCAAATAAAAATTTATTTCCCAACCCTTGGGCAGACCCAACTTGTACCACTGGACACAGCACTGCTACGTCAAGAGCTCAGAATTTCCAGAGTTTCTGACTTCATGGCCATTGCAGATTTCACCTACTGCTCCTCCAGGGCCCTCACTGTGGCTATCTCCAAGGGCTGTCACATTGCCTCTGCTCTCACGTTGATTCTCCTCTCCCCTAATTTATACAAGCCACTTATATGGTGATAAGTTCTAGAAGGTTTGGGGAGCTGGAGGGGTGTTACTTTTGAAGCAACACAAGCAACCCACCCCTGGAAATCCCTCAAGGGTTGCTTTTCTGCAGGTCCACGTCCACCGTGTTGCCTAAAAATGGCCTCTCAACTTCTCTAATCTCCTCTTTGATTTTTACCCCACTCCCAAACTCCTGATCCTGCCCTGTGCAGAGAGATTTAGCAGTGCCTTGGTTTTCTAGTATTAGAGACCACACCTTTGGTGTCTCATCCCCTCCAGCCAAAGCAGAGCTCCACGGATGGAATGTTTTCCTAAATAAAGGCGGTCCTTCCCTAAAAGGAACCCTGACTCCAACTGTTAAGACAATGAGTGGATGGGCTCTGGTCCCTTTGCTGTGCTCAGTCGTTGGCTGAGGGCAGCTGGCGGAGGTGTGGCTTCTGCATGAGTGCCAGGGTGGGTCCAACGGGTGGGGTCTGGCTGCCAGTCATCTCTGCTCTGACAGCAGGTTCTCTTAAAGGTATGTGAGTGGCACCCCTCTGGGGCCACCACAGGGTCCCACCTTGTTTTTTCCTGGTGTCTCTGGAAGTGATGCCACCTTGGTCCCTTCCTCGTTACAACTGAAATTAAGTATATTACTTAATTTAACAAACATTCACGGAATCTCCATGATTGTATTCCAGACTTTGCTCTTGGCACTAAGGATGTGTAATAAATAACACATCCCTCACCCTCCCAGGAGCTTATAGTCTGAGGGAACGGGACAGGGAAACAGTTATGAAGCCGTCTCAGGAAGTACAAGGCACTTTGAGAAGACTGAGGAGTTGGAGTTTACTTTGGGGGAGAGGTTGAGGGAGGGGTAGGATGGAGAAAGTCTTCATAAAATAGGTAACACAAGGGGTTCAGACTTTAGGGCCTACTGCTCCCCAGGTGACACCAGGGTCTGTGAGGCCTCAGACTTTTCCTTGTTAGCCAGCTCACATGAACTGATGGGCTCTACCAATGGCTTTGGGAAGGACTCAAGAAGTCTGGGCTACACTCAACAGCTGAGTTCACAGCCCACAGATAGGTCAACTCTGATAGAAGAAAAAGAAAAAGTCAAGAGCTGACTGATGGTAAGTCTTACACCCACTTCCATTACAACAACACACAGGGACAAATTCTCCCAGTACAAGGAATATTTAGAAATGTGGTTCCGTTGAATATGTGTAAGTATCCGGGCTATGGGAAGGACTTTGAAAACAGCTTTCTCAGGACAAAAACCTCTTTGCACTTAACGGGCTCTGAAAACCAAGTGTGAACCAACCCCACTCTTCCCCCAAATTCAGAAGATTGTTCTCTTACAAGGTGACAAGGTATCTGTATATTCAGAACTTGACATTGAAGGAGAAAACAAGGACAGAGCTGATTGGCTGGAGGAAAGCAGCTATTTGGCTCCATCTGGACATATGGACGTGGCAGATGACAGCTGGCGGCTTCGGTCTCTACTTTGTGACCTTCCAGGAGCCATGCACAAGGAAGACAGGAGAGCTGTCTAGTAGAAATGAAGTCATAGGTTCCAAAAAGATCTATAGATCTGTGTACATATGAAATCTGCCTAATTCCCTGAAGCTGACTGAGATAGAAGTTCACTCAGTATATTTCAGTTGTCACTGTTATTTAAAGAAATTGTTCTACCTGCTGCAGAACGAGTTAATTAGTCTGAGATACTTTAAAGGCTTAGCTCCATCTTGCCAGGGGTTAGTCCAATTTAATCCTCCAGGGCATGTACTGGGAGCCAGTGCATTAGAGCACAGTGTCTACTGACAGATGGGGGAGTTTCCTCGCTGTCTTGGGGAAGAATATACCCCCCTCTGATGCTGTGTGCCCAAGACCAGCACCAGTGAGCTCAGTGAGAACTGCGCTCTCCAAACCCCTCGCCTGGCTGAGCTGGGAATTTGTACTGCTGGCTACTGCCGCACATCACACCAGCACCAAACTCGACGGCTTCAAACAGTAGGCATCTATTAGTGCTCACGAATCTCCAGGTTAGCTGGGTGCTTCTTCTGTTCTTGGCTGGATTCACTCACGTGTCTTTGGTCAGAGTGGGTTGAGTCATCTGTGCTGTTAATCTTGGCTGGGTCTCTCCCATCCTTGGGGTCTATGGCTTTGAGTTGGTCTAAGATGTTGCTGCCATCACATTTAATGACAAATCAAGTCACACATCTAGCCCAGTTACAAGTATGGGGAAATAGACTCCAGTTGTTGATGGGAAGAGCTGCAAGATCGCCTGAGAAGGGCATGGGTGGGGGAGGGAGGGGGTGAAGACTGTAGCCATTTTCACCATCCATCTCACCATCCCCAACTTGTGTGTCCGCCCCAAAGAAGTCTGGGGGAAGGTCAGGGGTCAGAAGGGTTTTCCTAGCAATGGGTCAGGCTGACCTTGTCTCTGGACTTCTCATACTGCCTTGTCCTCCATGCTATTGTCAGAAGAGAGGGCACCATTTTGGTTCGCTTGCTTTTGACTTTTGCAAAAAGAAAGAGGAGAGGTCCAGTACCATTTGTTTCGTCTTGAACGACTAATGCCAATGAACACAGGGCTGCTTCTTCTTATCTTAAAACAATGCAACGGTCCTTATCAGGTTTCCTGATCATCAGCCACTCTTGATAAATCAGAAGGATCGTGACTACAAGGCATCACAAATAATACCTTTAAAGAAATCTCCCATCGTCCATCACTGAGCCACCAACCGCGCTTTTGCACAAAATGAGAGTCAGCTGATTTAGGATTGTTATTTTATTACTGCAGACACCCCTCTTGCGTGCTTGCCCAGCTCACAACTTCACCTCCATGTCTGGGTGCACAGGGATGGGTCCCCCGGGCAGGCACACCCAACAGGATCCATATCCCTTTGCTAATTAATCGAGGGAGAGCTTCCGACCTAACCAAGCCAATTGTCTGGTAAATAAAAGTTCTGGGCTAAGATGCACAAAGCCTCCAGCGGTATCAAGTCTGAGGCAAAGGGGCTCTGAGCAAACCCGCTGAGGTCTCTAGGTGGTCCCGTTTTGGGGCCTTCCCTGCGTCTCATGGTTTAACAACTTCATGGATTCCTTGAGATGCCACAATGTTCTTCCAATAAATCTCTCCTTTAAAAAAAATTTAGCTAGTCAGAAGGTTTCTATTGCTCACAACCAATAGAATCATAACTCGTATACTTCTGAGTTGACTGTTGAAAGAGCTCATGGTCTCTGCTTCACTATTGTCTCCAGAGTGGGGTGGGGAGTGTCGCCAACATACACAGGGATTTTGGATAATGAAACCTGGGGCAGCAACCTTTAACAACTTGCTAAATGTACATGTCTTTTAACTCTGAAATTCCACGTGTAGGAATTTATCCCACAGATACACCATCCTTTCAGATGACAAAATGTGTAAGAATATTCATTAAGGCATTGTTTTTAATAATAAAAGATTGAAAACAATCAAATGTTCATCAGAAGATGATTGATAAATATCCAAATATCAGAGTACTGTGCAGCTGGAAAAAATACTGGAGCAGACTATATGCACTGATAAGGAATGATTTTCGGGACCCTGGTTAGTTATTCAGAATCAGGTTGCAAAATAGTGTGTAATATATACTAACCATTTATATTTTTATTTATTTATCTTTATTTTTAAAAATTTATTTATTTATTTGACAGAGAGTGAGCACATGCATGTGAATGGAGGGGGGTGGGGGGGGAGCTTGCATGCTGGGGCAGAGGGAGAGGGAGAGAGAGAATCCTAAACGGATTCTATGCTGAGCACGGAGCCCAATGCGGGGTGTGATTTCAAGACCCTGAGATCATGACCTGAGCTGAAACCGAGAGTTGGATGCTTAACTGACTGAGCCACCCAGGTGCCCCAACCATGTATATTTTTAAGTAAACTATAGTCTGTATATACATATCCCTGGAAGGACAGACAAAGAGCCGGTAAAGGAACCATGTTAACTCTGTACCATATCAGACGTACAGGAGCACGCATTACCCATTTACAAACATGAGTGAAATGCAGTTTTTTAAAGAAAGAAAACTACTCTCTGAAAGCCCAAGTCCCTATCTTCCAAGATCGGGAGCCCACACACACTGTCACCTCCAGACCCACGTGGCTGCTGCAGATTAAACCCTCCTGTCCAGCTTGGAGGATTTCTCCATCAACTCCGATCACCTTGAGGTGGTTTCAGCCATCGACCCCCTGAAGCAGGGCCTTTCCCTTGGGGTGAACATGGAGCCCACGGATGAACTGGCAGTGAGGGGAGCTGAGGGGAAACGGCTTGGGGGCCTGACCTCCCGCCCCCGGCAAATCATGGCAGATCATGTGATGACTTTTTTCCCTAAATCTATTCAGATTCTTCCATTCTCCCTGCTCATCAGAAGACCAACATCTCTTTCTTTCCCTTCCTTTAAACAATGTCCTATCCCCCTTCCCCAGCCCTGAAATTCACTCTCAGAATAAGGGTAAAATGCCAAAGAATTCCATCCATATGTACCTTCAACCTTTCATTAGTTCATAACCACGTCAGTGCCGGCCATGGTTCTAGAGGCTGGAGGTATAGCAGTGGCCCAAAGAGATGAGGTCTCTGTCCCTCTGTCTTTATGGAATTACATTCCAAGTGGGGAAAGTTTTTACAAAAGTTTTTACAAAAAAAACCCAAAAAACAAAACAGATAAACCAGATAGATAATTAAAACCCATGACAAATGATCTGAAGGAAACATAAGGTGCTAGAGAACTGTGTCTGGGGTCAGGTAGGAGTCTGGCAGTGAAAGGGCTTCAGGGGTGCTCAGTGGCGGCCTCACTAAAGAGGTGACATTTAAATTAATTGTTGAATGACAAGAAGGAGCCAGCCCAGTGAAAGTCCAGGGAGGAGAGTTTTAGGGCATGAGGATAGTAAGTGCAAAGGCCCTGAGGCAGGAAAGGATTTGGCATGTTCGATGGCAGCCAATGAGGCCAATGTGGAGGGTAAGGAGAAGAGGTCCAAGAGGCAGACAGGGTCATCTGACATTGCCTACCAGCCAATTTACCTACTCATCCACCATTAGGTGACCATGAATCTCTTCGCTGCAATGTCAAAGCAAAGCATAAATACCTTTGACTTCACCACAGTCTATAAATTGCTCCAGCACCTTCCTAGACCACATGAGCAGCCTTCCAAAGTTTAAACATCTCATCACTTAGGTCAACCATACGACTCAAGTCTGCACTGTAGGGGGAAATTTATTTTCTATTTCAACTATTCTCTGTAAGTATCTCACCTGTTCTCCGTGGTTGACCCTTAACAACTCTGATAGACAACTCGTATACCTGAATGCTCAGATTACCTGAATGCTCAGCAAGTCCTTATTTCACCTTCTTTGGTCTGAATTCAAGTCCCATCTCATCACTCATTTCCTGGGTGACTTATCAAAATGAAGCAATTTACTTGTTTCTCTGTGCCTCAGTTTCCATACCTAAAAAGGGGGGCAAATAATGGCACTCAGTTCATGGGGTCGTGGTAAGACGTAAATTAGGTAATACGTGCCCACTGCTCTGACTGCACCCGGAAGCCTCAGTGACTCTTGGCTGCTATTCTTTATACCCCCAGGGAAATCTTGAGCATTTCGACAGCAAGGCGATCTTCCAGAATTTTGGTTCTTTAGGAAGGGGGTGAACTTTGATGTTCAGGTGTATTTAACTTGGGCGGGGGGCGATAGGACACCTGTGGTGTTTGCCCTGTGAAGGCTTATCTGCCTGTGGTGTGAACTGGCCAGGCTGCTCACAGATGCACAGGTCAGTGGGGCATTCATGATGGCCTCCCGGGGGCCTAGTCTTGTAGGACGGCTGTACAATCTTCAGAAAGTCTGGGGAAATTCCACAGACGTGACGTGGCCTGATGACATGGGTTTTTAGAGGCTCCTGAGCCTAGTTCTGCAAAATTTTAGTAGGATAATAGACTAACTGTTGTTGTTTTAAACCATTATGTTTTGCGTTGATTCATTACCTAGCCCTTGCTTGCTGGCACAGGTGGTTAAGGGAGGATTCTGGTATAGGCTATGGTGGGGCTGCGGAATCTGTCTCCAGAGCTCATGGACTCAGGTATTAGACTGCTAGAGAGAGAGAGAAGGAGAGAGCATTAGATAAGACAGACAGAGACAGACAGACAGACAGGAGATTTTCTTGATCAGAACTATTTGGGGGACATTCCCATCTAGTCTAAGTGATAAAAACTACCCTCCGTTATTAGAGTTTGCTGCTGTACCCTTACTGGGATGTGTAAACTACTTGGTGACAAAATAGAAAACCAGAAAGTGGGGCCCACTTGGCTCCTAATTACATGCACAGGTCCATAGGTACAAAGGCAGGGACCTTTCACCCCCTTTTAATGAAGCATTCTTTCATCTTCCCAGACTTGTGGGAAGATTTGACTACTGTTTTGTGTGTTTGTGCAGATTACAATATTAAGTGCACACAGCACGTTCCATCATCAGCTGCTGTTTCCTTGAAGCCAGCTCCAAAAGATAAGACTCTGGTATAAAAAGAAGGCCTGGGTCCTTCAGTGAGAGGGAGGGAAGGCCTGGAACATCCCACAGGGTAAGTCCCCTTTGCTGTCCTCCCAGCAGGGGTCGAAGCAGAGAGCCTTGAATTCCTGAGGGTCTGGGCTCTTTGCTGTGGTAACGTTTGGTGATGCTGAGAGTGTCCGAATTTATCATAGATGGTGAGCTTCTGGACAATCGCGCTGTTTCTGCTGGGAGCAGTCAAAGGTAGGAAACATCGCACCTGCCCCCCCCCACCCCAAGAAGGGCTTAAATGCAACATCTCAGCACTGGCCAGAGAAAGCCTTACCCATGGCAGGGCAGGGCTTTCAGTGGCTCTGGCCAACCCTGAGGTTCCAGAGGGGGGTGGGGCTGTGGGGTGGAGGGGTGCTGACACTCTGCCTGGGAGAGTAGGCACTTTGCCAGGGACCCACTTCAGAGCATCTCCCCACTGACCTGTCTTCATGTCCAGGTGCTCTAGGCTAGACTTTTCTAGGTAAAGCATTAAACACCCGCCTGGGTTAACACGCTGCCTTCTCAGTGGGCTTTATCCCATCAGTCCAATACATAGATCTGAAGCGCTGGGGATGGGAGACAGCTTCTGAGTTCTGGCGGCCGTTCTGAGCGCCGCACAGCTGGGGTCTCTGTGGGATTCAATGGCACTGGTCCCAGATCAGAAGGTGGCACTGGGGGTGAGAAGAGAGGCAGGGTGTCTCCATTGTCTTCAGACTGTCCCCAGGCAGGGGAGTGAGGACGGGAGCAGCTGCGGCCCCCCAGAGCCTGGGGAGCTGTGTGGGCAGATTCACCCTCTCTCTACAGCAAAAGAAGTTTGCTATGAACAAGTTGGGTGCTTTTCTGACTCGGAGCCCTGGGCCGGGACTGCAATCAGGCCCTTGAGAGTTCTCCCCTGGAGCCCCGAGAAGATCGGCACCCGCTTCCTGCTCTACACCAACAAGAACCCAAACAACTTTCAAGTGAGACCTCTGTCACTTTAGCATCATTGTGACTGGGGGAGGGGTTGTGCCCACCCGCAGACTAGACGTTCCTTGTCTCTGTACCCACCTGCCCCACCATGCTCTGTCCCACCTTACCCCTCCAGCTCCTAGCCAGACCTGGACAGAGTAGGTCTTCTGTAAAATGTTGGCTCGAATGAATGAATGGTTCACATTTGCCAAAGCCTCTAACTGGTTATGGGATTCTGGTCTGGGGCCAAGAGTTTGCCATCCACCAAGAACCCTATGGAAGGTAAGACTGTGAGCTATAATCCAGCCCCAGTGGAGGTAGGAATTCCTGACTGGGCGGGGGGTGGAATGGGGGCAGGGGTAGGCAGGAAAAGGGGAATCAGGGAGGGCTTCATGGAGGAGGTGGCTTTTGTGCTAAGCTTGGAAAGATCATGGCATTGGGACAGGCAGAGATGGGGAAGGAGAGGGCTGGCCCAAGTGGCTGGGCTGCAAAATAATGCAAAATTCTGCTTTTGCCACAGACTCTCCTTCCCTCCGATCCATCGACAATTGAGGCATCAAATTTTCAAACAGACAAGAAGACCCGGTTCATCATCCACGGCTTCATAGACAAGGGAGAAGAGAGCTGGCTGCTGGACATGTGCCAGGTAGGGGTCAGCTCCCAGCCCCGCAGTCCTCCCCCCTGTCTGCTAACACCTCCCCCTCCTTTCAGCAAGCGCAGTAGATGAGCTTGAAAACACGAAATCCCTGCATAGGAAGTTACCTTTACACAATTCATATGCCTCTCTTTGCAAAAATAAGAATCAACTTCCACATTTCTGGATCATATCCGTGGCTGGAAGTGGTGGCATTTGCTGTGCAGGCACACAAGTCCACGATCTTACTTCTGGCTAAATCAAGGCCAAAGATCTGCTTCCATTTTTAGGGACGGCATTTCGTTTGCCTGTAAATGAGGAATTATGATCTTTTTGTTCAAGCCTCTTCCACGTCCCTGAGGTGATGTGTTGCTACAATCATTTATTTGAGAAATGGAGAACTAAGATGGACCAGGAGACCAAATGGCAGAATAGAGAGTGCCAAAACTATATGGAGTGGCTATTGGTTAGAAGGACAGACAATGGAAGAACACACACACACACTCACACACACATGCGCACAGGCACCCACACACAAATACGTAACATGCCATCATCCTTTCCTTTGATGTGTACGGTCAGGCAATCTGTTTTTCTGACACCTAAGAACATACCCTTAGCAGCCTCCCTTCCACACACACAATAATTCCCACCTATATTGCCAACAGGCAAAGTCTAGAAAATTAAAGTCATTCTGCGGTTGGCCTTGATTTACCAGGCATTTAGCTCTTGCCACCTCTTCTTTCCTATCATTGATAAGTATCTTTTTAAAAAAGATTTTACTTATTTATTTGAGGGGAGGAAGGGGCAGAGGGAGAGGGAGAGAGAATCCCAAGCCGACTCTGCACCAAGCATGGAGCCCCATGTGGGGCTTGATCTCACGACCCTGAGATCATGACCTGAACCAAAACCAAGAGCCGATTGCTCAACTGACTGAGCCACTGCTACCCGGGGGCCCCTCATTAATTAGTATCTTAGTGGATAAACTGTGGGATAGAGTTCACACCCCAAATTCCTCTGGTTTGTAAGAGATTCCTCAGGGTTGCTTTAAAAATAAAGGTCCTGAGATACAGCTCTCGGCCTCTCTGCGTGTGCGATCACACATGTGGAAAATTCTAAGTGGATTTTCAATTCATAGCACCATTTTAAACTCAAGCTGGTCGCAGGAGGGTCTAAGGGTCTATCAGTTTCTTTGACATCCTGGAAGAAGTTTTCCATTCCGAATTCTTCAGTCTTTTTCAAATCAGTGCAGTTCTGTTTTTCAAATGTCTGTTGTGTGTCTCCTCCATGAACTACTGTGTTATCTTGACCGTAAAAACGTGCTAAATGCCCAGCAGGCTGGGGTAAAGGCAAGGCCAGTTATTGGTGGCATTGCCACGAGGCTAACAGGACAGCGAGGAGTCAAATCCACAAAGTCCTTTATTCCCTGGCCACCAGAGATCGCACTTGAGACCTTTCCTCTTCAAAATAGGGCTGTTGTACTGACGCCCTTGTTTCCCCACCACCTAATCAACTTGACTGAATCTGGTCACAGAAAACCAGGGAGTGGCCGGCTTTGAATTAATCTACAAGCTAGAGGGGGAATGGATTTGCCTTTCCTGTAACAAGCACCCCGAGGGCTAACTCCCAGCTGACGACAGGACTCTGGACAAAGCCTAGCGTGTCTCAGAGCCCCCGCGAGGAAAAGACACAACGCCCAGTGCGTCACTCCTAGTAACTATTTCAGAGCCCTGGTGGGATGTGGTCACGTGCCGCTATGATAACATCCTGGCGTCTCTCCAACACCAGAACTTGTTCAAGGTCGAGGAGGTGAACTGCATTTGCGTGGACTGGAAGAAAGGTTCCCAAACCACGTACACGCAGGCCGCCAACAACGTGCGAGTGGTGGGCGCGCAGGTGGCCCAGCTGCTCGGCACGCTCTCGGTGAGTCCTCGGCGGGGCCGCTGCCCGGGTGGGCGGCACGCACTGGTCTCTGCTGGCGGCAGTAGCCGCTGGGAGTTAGATAGTTAGAAAAGGAATAGAAAGGAGGGTACTTGTTTCAGAATTTGACATCTAAAACTGAAATTTGCCGTAATAAAGACTCAGCAGTGGAGGAAAAATCACTAAGAGGTAACACTTAGGATGTGGGGGCTTTTATTATTATCTTCCATTGACGGATAAAAAACTAAGGCCCAAAAAGATCAAAGGATTTGCCCCCAAAGCATAGCACAGGTCAATACAAGAGTTGTCTAGGGCCAGGGGCCCCCCACTACACCAGGCGGGTCTCTCTGTGGGGCAAACTCGGCCTTGCCGGGGAGAGCCACCTGGAACCAAAGGGGCAGCATTGGCCCTGTTGATGGTCCTGTGGATGTCGTTTGTCACCATCAATTCAGTTGCTTTTATCTACCCTGGTCTTCCATTTTGCCTAATTCCTCAAATCTTTAATCCTTTCAGTGAAGTCACGAACTCTTCCTGGCTCTATTCCACACCAGATAAAGGCCCCGGCCTTCTCTGTCTTAGAGTTAAAGGGTCTGCCAAAGAACCGGTTGGTTCTAACTACTTCCGCACCCCTGCAAACCTCAAAACCGGTGTGTTTGTTCTGGAGGTCCTGAAGGTCAACGAATGGGTACAAATGGGTGAACACCTCTGAGACCCACGTGTGCAAACCCTCGTGCCCTTATGTCACTTGTTTGTTCTACGGTATTGGGGGGCGGTGCTCAGTGTCAAGAGCTCTGCTAAGAGGTCAAGAGGACGCATCCCAGCCCTGGAGGGGCTCACAGTGAAGACTTGCAAAGACAACAGAGCATGGTCAGGGTTCTAATGGGGGGATACAGCCTTAATCGGAGTGCATGGGGGCGCAGCTAATCCAGGCTAGGGGGTGGGGGAGTGATTAAGGACATCTCTCAGGGAGGGACATTAAAGTTGAGAGCTGATGTCTAGGCTGTATTGACGTGAGCTGGGCACGTGGTTGGGGAGTGGACGGCAAGAGGAAGAGGAGACCACACCAGACCCAGAGATGAGAGAATATGACGTATCTGAGGCCTGAAAGTTCCGCATAGAGTTTGGGTAGAATCTAGAAAAATGAATGTTGAGTCAGAAAAGTTCTGAGGCCCTTGGAATGAGTTTGGGCTTGATCCCAAGGGCGGTGGGAGCCATAGACGGTTTTCAAAGAGGAATCAGTTTAGGTTTGCCTGTTACAAAAGCCGCAGCACAAAAATGTCCTGAAAATACAATCTTCCCTCTGCAGGCAAACTACAGCTACTCACCTTCCCAAGTCCACCTCATCGGCCACAGCCTGGGAGCCCACGTGGCTGGAGAGGCAGGCAGCAGGACTCCAGGCCTGGGCAGGATTACAGGTAAGGGCTGCGGGGCAGGGCCCCTGGTTTTGTCCCCCGTAACCCCAGAATGTGGTGCAAGCCTACAGGACAGCTAGAAGCTGGCCGAAGTAGCCTGTCCCCTCGGCTGTGGCAGCACCGGTTAGAGCCCGCACGGACCTATCGGGAAGCCCCCGAGAGGTTCCTCTTTGTGGAAGGAGACGTGGTGCCTTTGCTCCCTCTTGTTTCCCTTTGCTTCTTCATTTCTGTCCCCAACCTTTCTCTCTAGATCCGTGTTTCCTGGTGGTGTGGATCATTCAGCAGGACTGGGCACCCAGGAACACAGAGAGGAAAGCTAGGGTGCACGTGAGCAAACATAATTAAGGTCCACATTGTTAGTCCTTCCCCCTTCTCTTTGAGATCAAGGGCAGAGTGGAACATGGAAGTCACACGCCTCCATTGCCTCTGCTGGTAGAGGAAACGCAGCCACCAGTCACATCATTCTTTTAACCCAAGCAAAGCCTTTAACAACAGCAACAAAATATATCTACATAATACCATCATAATAACATAATGCTGTTATCATTACTACAGTAAGCATAGAGGAAGTGCGGACTCCTCCCGAACACTGTGCCAAGTGCTTCACATTTTCTCATTGAATCCTCAGAACTGAAGGAACAGGCTCAGGAAATTGGGTAACTGGCCCCAAACCATGCGATGAATCAGGAGCAGACCAAGATTGAAACCCAGGGCCGCTGCCGAGCGGCTCAAGCCAGCCCTACTTCAGAGGCTCTCTCCCTTTTGCTGCCTTTTTTTTTTTTTTAAGATTTTATTTATTTATTTGACAAAGAAAGAGAGAGAGAGCACAAGTAGGCAGAGCAGCAGGCAGAGAGAGAAGCAGGCTCTCTGCTGAGCAGGGAGTGGGCCTCAATCCCAGGACCCTGGGATCGTGACCTGAGCTGAAGGCAGCCGCTTAACCTTAAGACTGAACCATGCAGGCGCCCTCTCCCTTTTATTTTCAGCAGACATTTACGTTCATGCTTTTTCAACTGCTCTGGCCAGAACTCCAAAGAGCTATTGACATATTCAGGAGCCCTGACATGGAGGAAATAATAATAATCAATATTTTACTTATATGTCCATGACAATATGCCAGGCACTGTGCTAAAAGCTGTATATATATAGATATATCTATATATCTATATATATCTCATTTAATCTTATTATAGCCACATTATTACCCAGATTTTATAAATGGGGAAACTGAGGCACAAAAAAAAAAGGTTGCGTGATCTGCCCAAGGTCATGTCATTTGCCCAAGAATTAGTTGAGTAGGGATTTAGAACCAGGCTGCCTAATTCCAGAATTTATGTTCTTAATTATGACACCATGACTCGAGAAGAGGAAAAGAATGTTAAAGAAGGAAGATCTGCAAGTGAATGGGAGAAAATAATGTGACGGGAAAAATCCTGGGTCAGATGAATTTAAATCTCTTGGCTCACCTGCCCTTCTCTATCCAGGCCACTGGAGCTCTCTTCTGAGGAGCAACACTGAAACTCTCTGTCCCTATATTCAGTAGGCAGGGCCATGGCACTGCATGACTTCAGAGTGTGGCATCCCTTGGGTTGAGCAATGCATAGCCTGAGCAACTGTACACGGTGGTCCTGCTGGTACCTACAGCCCTGTCTATTGGTCTGCAGCACTGATCATCTCTTTTAGGGTTGGATCCTGTAGAAGCAAGTTTCCAGGGTACTCCTGAAGAGGTTCGACTCGATCCCACAGATGCCGACTTGGTCGATGTGATTCACACAGATGCAGCTCCCCTGATCCCATTCCTGGGTGAGCCCAGTGGTGTTTTAGCTGCAAGCACATGCCGTTGTGTTTTAACCAAGCGAACCCTGTATGGTGAAAAGCTCATTGCTGTTTCAAACATTTCAGGTTTTGGAACAAGCCAACTGCTGGGTCACCTTGACTTCTTCCCCAATGGAGGAGAAGAAATGCCAGGATGCAAGAAGAACACCCTGTCCCAGATTGTGGACCTAGATGGCATTTGGGAAGGTAAAGCCAGAGCAGGGTGGGGCATCACTTCCGGGGGGTGAGGGGGGCCGGAATCTTCCACATAACAAATTTCAAAAATGAAAACACATTGCTTTTTAAAAATATACAATTCCCCCTTTTAGACTGCACTTCTGAAAAAAAATATAGCTACGTATTATTTGTTATATCTCCACTCTGCTGATTTTATACTTCCTTAAAGCACTGTCGTGGGTGTCCTGGACTGCTCAAGTGACAAAGAATGACGAAACCATTGCTTAAAGTCATAACTCCAGCAATCAATTGGTAGCTACCTAATGAA
This sequence comes from Ailuropoda melanoleuca, assembly GCF_002007445.2. Taxonomy (NCBI): domain Eukaryota; kingdom Metazoa; phylum Chordata; class Mammalia; order Carnivora; family Ursidae; genus Ailuropoda; species Ailuropoda melanoleuca. The sequence goes on from NC_048223.1 coordinate 115,717,272, forward strand.
GAAAAGAAATACCATGAAGGCAAACATCCTAACTCTAAGAGAATTTTTCTGCCAATTCTCCCTCGGGAGTCAGTGATACTGTCCAAGCGCATGTAACTGACTTCAATTCTGTAGACAAAAGGAGAATGTTCCCCAGTCATTTCCATGGCAAAGTCATTTGCACAATGAGAGTCATTACTCCTTTATGTTGGGTCAGGATGAGAAATGATCACCGGTAGGGACGGCTACGCAGAGCCTGCGCTGTTCCAGGTGGTTATTCCTTATCATTGGCGGAGGGCCCCTGGGGGAGAGGCCCTCCTCCAGATACAGATTCTATATCTAATCAGGTCAAAAGGACAATGAATAAGTGAACTTTTCAGCCCAACTCATCACTCGGCCCCACAGAGGTTTAAACCTTTAGTGGTCTGACCATATCTAAGGAGTATAGATTTTTATTGAATTTGACCAAAATGGCTCAGCACGTATGGATGCCATCAAAGCAAATATTAAGAATGCAGATTCATGTGTTTGTCTCTTACAGCCTTCTGAGGGTTTACATGGATAGGGTTGCCTAAGCTCTCCATCAGTAATGGTCAAGCAAGTTCAGGTCATGTCTAGCGGGTATGCTGTGACCTCTGTCCCATGACAGGAGCTGGGGGGGCCAAGGAAGGTTATCAGGAAAGGCAAGATGCTAGGAAAGAGAGAAAAGTGCCCCCTAAAGCTACTCAACTCTCCTCTTTATTCACCTAGACACAGCATGAAAATGTCCTAAATGTCCTTGCCCTGGTTTTGTCACGTCTGAGAGATCATGTCACATCTGGCTGTGTCTTCAAGGACCTCCAGCCTGGGGCCTGGGACACGGGATGGCATAATGGTTAGAAGCAGGGGCTCAAGCACCAGATGGGCTTGGGTTGAATCCCCAGTTCTGCCCCTTCCTCGCTGTAATCTGTACAACCAAGGCTGTAATCTGTATATCATTCCGTACTTAGGAATGGTACGGTACTCACGGCCTAGAAAGGTGAAGATTATAGGAACAATGCATGTAAAGTACTCAGAACACTGCCTGGAACACAGAAAGCTGCCTCTTTATGTTAACTTCATTTTTTCTGGACTTATCTCAATTTTACCGTACCTTAAATTTCTGAATATGGTCCCACTTTGGAGCCTCTCCACTTGAAGAGAGATTTGTTGGCCCCATGGCCACCTGTGTAGATTTCCTTCTCTTTTTCCCACAGGAACTCGGGACTTTGTGGCTTGCAATCACCTGAGAAGTTACAAGTATTACTCAGAGAGCATCCTCAACCCTGCTGGGTTTGCTTCGTACCCCTGTGCTTCCTACGTGGCCTTTGAGTCTGTAGGTGATCATCCCTCCTTGACTCCCTCTGTGGGACGGTCGTCCTGCTGTGTTGGGAATTTGCAGTTTCTGACCATCCCTTCCTTGTTTTGGATTGCCCCTCAGAGTTTATGATCCTGGCAAGCAGAGGGGAAAAAATTTTTAGGCAGGAGGTGGCTAAAATTCTAGATAAGTCATGTGGTTGAGGAAGACGCTGGGAAATGAGAAGACCAGTCATTTCAATGATCTAGAAAGGTTTCCTCCAGAAGGCAGTGTTGGAATCTGGCTTGGGAAATCACAGAATTTAGGAGGAAGAGAATTTAGGAGGCAGAGCAAGGACAGAAGAATGTATGAGAGAAGAATTCATACGCCAGAGAGAAGGAAAGGTGAATGCTTGGGTTCTAGATGCCAGGTTAGGGGTTTGGGCCTCTGAAATTGGCGGCAGCATATTTACACCACGGAAATTGGCAAATGCTACGCTCAGGGCTTTTAATCCCAGAGTTGGCTGTTAGTCGTTCCCCAGCACATCATGTGATGGGAGGTGTCATTGATCTAGCCTGGGGCCCAGGAGTCAGTCAGTATATCTTGACATGATGTCCATCAGTGTTGGAGGTCCTGTCCTGGGTGAAAGTAAGTTAGAAATCATCTCTCCTAATCTCCTTCCTGTTACAGGTGAGGGAACTCAGGCGGTAGGAGAATTGCTCCCCGAGATGTGTGGGTCAGAAAAAGACAGATTCCTCCCCCTGCTTGTGCTCCCTCTCTCGCTGGCTGTCTCTATCTCTGTCAAATAAATAAAAATAAAATCTTTAAAAAAAAAAAAAGAAAAAGAAAAAGACAGATTCACACTTTACAGCTAGATGTCTCTCTTCTCTTTAGAACAAGTGCTTCCCCTGCCCAGACCAAGGCTGCCCCCAGATGGGCCACTACGCTGATAAATTTGCCGGCAAGACAAGTGGAGAGCAGCAGAAATTCTTCCTGAACACAGGAGATTCCAGCAATTTCGCTCGTAAGTTGTGCTCACCCTCGTCAAGGAAGTTTAGCTTCTGTTAGACAAGAAGGGCTCAGCTCTAACCTGAAATACTCAGGAGCACGTTCTGACTATCGTAGTGAAAGGATACGTCTGCCCAAATGCCCATTTAAGACCTAACTAAGGATTTGGAAAGAGTCTGCATTTCTTCCATTTTGTGATGATAACATGAGATGAATAGAAGCATAAATGATGGGATAATAGCAACTTGCACATCTCTGTGGCAATTTCTACCCCTGAATTTTTACCAATCTTTTTTTTTGTTTTGTTTTTAAAGATTTTATTTATTTGACAGAGAGAGACACAGCAAGAGAGGGAACACAAGCAGGGGGAGTGGGAGAGGGAGAAACAGGCTTCCCACTGAGCAGGGAGCCCAATGCAGGGCTCAATGCCAGGACCCCGGGATCATGACCTAAGCCGAAGGCAGACACTCAACAACTGGGCCCCCCCAGGCCCCCCAGATTTTTACCATTCCACAGTCCATTGTTCTTTTCATTTTTATGTCTATGTCACGCGCACCTGTTCTTCTATTCATTCATCACACATTGATTTGGGACCAGCTCTTTGCTGGGTTGAGACCCTTAAGAAGTCCAGTTCCTATCACCCCATTTCCTCCTCTCAGTCCCTGATGCCCCTGGCAGGGGTCCCTCTCTGGTGGAGGGTGGGTGGAAATCAGGAAGGGGTGATTTGTCTCAAAAATCTGCAAAATCTTCTAGGACGTAGGGTAGAGACAGGACATGGTTGGGCCACTTTGTGCCATCCTGCTCTGTGACAGTCCCCTAAGAAGTTGCACTGTGAAAAAGACACTGTGTTTATAATAATGAACGTCTTAGCTAGGTTTTGAAGTCAGGTTTATTGAGGTACAATTTATACACAGCAAAATTCACCAGCCTCTGTAGCGTAGAGTTTGATGAGTTTTGATTGATGAAGAGCCGCGTAACCATCTCTGCGATCAGATGTGGAACGCTTGCATCACTCGACATATTTTTTAAAAGGACACTGGTTAATCACTCCTTCTACTGTTGTAGGGATGCATGAAATGCTGGCCCGTATTTTAAAACAACAAATCAGACATTCAAAAACCACATATTCATTCCTCAACCAACACTTAGTTATGAACTTATGCTAGACACCGGGGGTGCGGGGATGAGCGAGACAGTCCGTGCGTGAAATGCACAGCCCAGCAGAGAAGACGGCAGCGAGCAGCAGCCACACTCTGCCTGGGCGTGGCGGGTTGCTGCTTTGGCACCCTGGGACAGGGACCCGACCCTGGAAGGGACATGCACAATCTCTATGAGGATGTGAAAGCCGAGCAGGAGTGAGGCAAACGATGTGTGTGTGTTTATGTACATATGTGTGTTCGTGTGTGGGTGTGTGCATGTTTGTGTGCACGCATCCATGTGTGAGCGTGTGAGCGTGTGGTTATATGTGTTTCAGTTGTGTGCATGTGTGCTCATGAGCACTGAGACAGCACTGCACGTGCGGATCTGGGTAACAACAGAGGCCCGCTCTCTGCTGGACACCACCTGGGGCCCTGGGGCTGCACGGATATGACACAGCTCGCAGGACAGCGCTCTTGACCACCTTTCCAAACATGGCAGCAAGCCCTTGTCCCTTCTCTTTTCATCTCATCCCATCGTGCGTTCCCTCTAGAGCAGAGCTGTCCAACAGAACTTTCTGCAATGATGGAAACGTTCTCTGTTGTCCAATGCAGTAGCCGGTAGCCTCATGTGGAAATTAAGCACATGAAATGTGGCTAGTAAGACTGAGGAATTAATTTTTGATCTTATTTAATTTGGATTTAAATTTAAGCAGCCACTTGTGGGTAGTGGTCCCTTTCCTGGTCAGTGCGGGTCTGCAAGCGGATACTGCTAGAAACATACTTCTCATAGCCTGGTTTAGTTGTAGATTAACAGGTAGGATTTCTTATGCTTTGATGCCTTTGTGTAAGGGGTGGGGACAGGATTCTGAAATTTGGGTCAACTGTTTTGTGCATGAATAAATGGAAATCTTTTCTATCCCTTGTGTAGGCTGGAGATATGGGGTTTCTCTAACACTGTCTGGAAAAACAGCCACTGGTCAGGTCAAAGTTGCTTTGTTTGGAAGTAAGGGAAATACTCATCAATTCAACGTCTTCAGGTGAGTGTCCTTTTTTAGCATCACATCTCACTGGCTGATATACACAGCCTTCAAATCCATGTATTGAAATGCTTATCCTTTCTTTATCAATTGATTTTATTTACTTTATGTGGTAAAGTCAATCTCAGACTTCTGCTGACAGTTTTCTTTTCTCAATGATAAATCCAGGCATTAATTTTCTCTCTTTCAGTAGTTCCACTTTTAAAAATAGATTTTTAAAAGACTGTATCTAATATTACCGTAGATGTCATGTTTTCTGGTTAGCATAGTAACACATGCTTGTTGTGTTAAACTAAGTGGATAACTTATTACTATACAAATAATTCTTCCAGAAAAAATAATAATATGAAGGAATTATACAGTTTTCTATAAGAATATTTTGAGTAGAAATTAACTTGAGTTTGAGAAAACAATATTCAAATAATAGTGTGAGGCTGCTGACATATAACTGGCCTCTCCATTTCTCCATCCCTTATTTGAGAATTAATTTTTAAAAACTGATCTCATTAATCTCGAGTAGAAAAAAGTGGTTTGGTCATTAGAGCTTGTTTCTTTGCATGGAAATGTTTCTATCTCTTTATTTCAAGGGGGATTCTCAAACCAGGCACTACCCATTCCAATGAATTTGATGCAATGCTCGATGTTGGAACAATTGAGAAAGTCAAATTCCTTTGGAATAACCACGTGGTAAACCCAACCTTCCCCAAAGTGGGTGCAGCCAAGATCACCGTGCAAAAGGGAGATGAGAAAACAGTGTATGTATATCTTTGCTGGTTTGTGCCTAAGGATGTTGGTAGAGATTAGTGCTTGTAATGGAAACTCACCCCAGAAAGTTAGTCATGGTTCAGCCAGAAAAGCCAAGACAGTTTACCCACCTGGGACCCTTTCTTTGTGGGCAAACAATTGACAGACGGCATAAAGCATTTCTGTTGGGTGTTCCCAGCCTTATCTGAGAAGGCTACAGGTGGTATCACCTTGCCTTCCAGGAAAGATAAGGAGAAAAAATGAGAAAGAGAAGAAAGAAATAATTTCTGAGGATATAAGCTTATAAGTTTGAGCTAGAGAGTAGCTACCTTTTAAAGAGCGGAAGATCATGAAATTTCAGGATAATAAAAAAAAGGTAATTTTAACAAAAGATATAAAATCTGAGCTAGGACAAGGGAGAGCTGAGGTAATGATCCTTGCAGAATCCTTATCCTGACTTTCAGTGTCCTTTGTTGCGGCAACTGGAGGGATGTGGGTGTAGTGACCTGAGGAGGGGGCAGAGCGATTGTCCCCAAAGCTGGGACCACACCTGTGGTCAGCAGAACCCTCCTGGGGTGGCTTTGTGGCAGGGGGTCCTGGGAATGTGGTCACTGATGGTCTTGAGGTCTGGGAGGTTTGGTGAGGTTGCTCAACTCGGGCCTCAGCGACCGTGACTCCCCCAAGCAGGGAGGGTGGGTTGGCAGTCTTCGCAGTCACACCTCAGGCCGGATGACGCCCTGTGGGGTCCTCCCTATCCCTGTGAGTGGGGGAGGACAGAGGGGCTGGCCCGACCAGGTGGCCAGCAGCACAAGGATCTCTCAGCTAGAGCCGAGCACTGAGGAAGCCAGTGGAGAGCCCTGTGCAGGCTGCAGTGCGCCCAGGGCCTCCCTGCCCACCCCCATCGGAGGACAGTGAGCCTTGAAAGTGAGTTCCGAGGGCCTGTTAGGAAATGGACTGTGGCCTGGATCCTGGGACCATGTGGTTAAGAAGGTGTCGGAAGAAGATGGTATCATTAGAACCTTAAAAATGCAGACTGTTCCCAGGAGCTGACTTGCTCATAGACAGATTTGAAGAAGGAAACAGACACAAGACCAAATCAGTCAGGTCATTGTACCTTCCAGGTTTTCTGAGGAAAGGCTATGACTTTCTACACTTTCTAGAAATGGAACAGAATGTACTCGAGCCCACCCCTGAGGTCTTGAGTACATCAACTGCCACCTGAACCTTCCAGTGGCCTGAGTCCCTGAGTCCCTTCTTCCCTTGAGTCCCTGAGTCCCTTCTTCCCCTGCCTGTCCACTGCAGAGGAAATCTATCTTAAGAGAAGCTAGAGATGTTGGACATCAGATTTTTAAAATATAGTTAGATCAAAACAGCATCAAACATCGCAAACTGGTTTGGGAGTAAAAAAAAAAAGCTTTATTTGTTAAATAACTCAAATATTTTGCTGTTAGGAAGACAGTCAGTAAGTAACATTTTTAAAAAATCAGCATAATCTTTGGGAGGCTATGGAAAATCAAGATCTTAGTCCAAGCGCTTCTTGGATACCCTTCAAATTCTTCTAGTTGCCCCATTAGGATTGCAAGTCCTACTGAGAAGCCCGCTGACTAGAATTCATCCCCAGTGACGTGGCTCCAAAGACAGATATAGTTCTCCCTCTCTTAGTTTCTTCCCCACCCCCAGCATCTTCTTCCCACCTTCCTCTCTGACTTTATTAAGTACCTACTGTGTGCCTGGCTAACGGTAGGGGATGCAGAGGCAGAGCCTGTTCTCGGAGAGTTTGCGTATTAGCTGCTGAGCACCCCTGGACCTAAGGTTCACGTGAAAGGTCAAATGACAGAAGACAGAACTCACCTGAGGGGCCCAGAGAGCGTGGCTGGAGAGGAAGTGTGAAAGCCAGGGGGCCAGAGGAGGCAGTGATGGGGGGGACAGGGGGCCACAAGGATCTTCTGGGCTGAGGGATTTCCACTGAGAAGGACACGAGCAGGGGTGATGGGCTTGGTGTGTGAGTTTGGGAGAGCCCCGAACACAGGCGGCAGGACTCAAGGTGCAGAGAACCGGAAGTAGGATCGGAGACAAGGTCAGGGCAGCAAGGAAAGACAAGTGAAACACAAAAGGGACCATGGTGAAGATGAGGGAGAAAACCCAGCAAAGCTTCAGAGGTCAAAGGCGGTAAAGGAACTTGTGGTTCTTAGAATAACAGGCATGATAGCCACTTACATCTGCATTGGGGTTTTTTTTTTTTATCAGTTTATACATTTTTACATTTACTGTCATGATACGTTGCACTATTAACACGGGATTCTCAGCAATCATGGGAGGGAACTGAGCCCTTTTCTACAAATGAAGACACTGGTGCTCAGAGACCCGAGTAACCAGCCCCATGTCACCCCTGGAAGGCAGGGAGTGGGGAACCCAAGGGAAAGAGCCACTGACTCCAGGTGTGGAAGGCAAGGTCAAGGGAGGTTTGAAGTGTGACTCTCTGCCCCAGACAATGTGGACTGTGGCATCAAGCCTGTCTTCGCACCCTGGTTTTTCTACTTACTGAGAGCCCTCCATGCCTCAGCTCCCTCTCCTATTATGTGCGACCATCCTCCTCACACAGGGCTTGTGAGGATGACGTCTGCACAAAGGGAGTCAGCGCCATTGCCCGTAGTGAGTAGGAGCTCAATTCACTGTCGCTTTTTTTTTTTTAAAGATTTTATTTATTTATTTGACAGAGATAGAGACAGCCAGCGAGAGAGGGAACACAAGCGGGGAGTGGGAGAGGAAGAAGCAGGCTCACAGCAGAGGAGCCTGATGTGGGGCTCGATCCCATAACACCGGGATCACGCCCTGAGCCGAAGGCAGACGCTTAACCGCTGTGCCACCCAGGCGCCCCCACTGTCGCTTTTATAAGGTTGAATCCCATCTCCAGAGGGGCTCAGTCAAGAGCGAGCCCGTCTGTAAACCAGTCTGCTGTGCTCAAGGCGGGCCCACAGGGACTTGTGGAGAAGGAGGCCAGTGAGAGGTCCCGTCGCTGCCTCAGGGCCCCGCAGGCCTGTCAGAATGAGGACCCAGAGACCAGGGCCACTCTGAGCAACGGCTGACAGGGGACCTTGTCGCAGGCACCAGCCACCTGTCTCACTCCAAGCTCCAACTGGTTCTCCAGGAGCTGGTTGAAGCCACATCCCTAGTGTTCCCCTCCTTCCTTGTGAACCGGAAGTCCGCCATTCCCATTTCCCAACAACTCAGAACTCCAGAACTCCACGTAAAGCTGCCCACCACTTACAGAGCTTTCCTCGCTGTCGGCAGGCACAGCTTCTGCAGCGAAAGCATCGTGAAGGAGGACGTGCTGCTCACCCTCACGCCCTGTTAACGTCCACGCGCCATCCGGGCACCCTGGTAACAGCAATAAAAACCACTGACGCATCTACGCTCTCACACCGTCTGTCACTGATGTCAGCTGCCCCTGTGGGGACATTTGGGGATAGATCATTTAAGTAAGTCCTGAGTGTTTCCAGACGTTTGGGTTTCTTGCCACTGACTTCTGACCGCACACGCCCTTCTTCCCAACTTCCGCGGTCCTCACGTTCCCTGTCTGCTCCTCACCTCAGGGGGTGGCATCGCCCAGCTGGAGGATGGGCGTGGGGGGCCTCAGCAGAGCCGTCAGCCCCGCCCCTCATCTTTCAGGTGAGGAAACGGAGGCCCAGAGAAGGGGAGGTGGCTGCTCAAGCCAGAGTGAACCGGGGTCCCCTGAGGCTGGGGGTCCATTCCCCTTACTCGGATCAATCACCTTGAAGGATTATGGAAAGGCCATGCTGTGATGTGGCCTCCCTGTGGTGATGGAGCTGCTCGGCGGCCCCGCCTCCGTGAGGTCTAAGACTCCCCCGCATCCAGAGATGGCATATTTGCTGAGCACCGACGGGCTTCCAGTCCCCACGCTTCCTGGACCCCAGCGTGTGCCATCCCAGGGCAGGGCTCAGCATGGAGGAGGGATGGCTTCTGAAAGGAGTGCCTGGTGCACACCCCCTTTCAGTCATCCAATCAGCTGGGGCCACCGGGGAGCTCTCAGCCAATCAGACCGCCACATGAGCCCCACCTGCACAGGAGAAGGTGTCCTTCAAGGTGGCCCAGCCTATCCCATAATCATTCCCTGGAGCTTTGAAGGACCAGGAAGGTCACCACCTCCCCTGAGTGACTCCCCTTTTGGTCACCAGGCCTCACATCCCATCACGACAGTTTCGGTGCCTTGGCCTCTGTTCCTCACCATTGGTGGTACATTAAGCTCTGATTGAGCTTCAAACTTGAATGTGACTGGACTGCAGATTGTTTCTTGAAAGCAGATTTTGGGGTAAGGATTAAAGGAGCGACTGTGTCCAGGGTCTCACAGTGAAGGGCACAAGGTGAGCGCTCAATCACAGTGGTAATGAGGAGGGTTTTGAAGACGATGGCGGTGGTAGGGGGACATGCAGGACCTTGGGTGGGGACACCGAGCAGGAGAACACAAAGCCTGGGCCTGAGGCCCCTTTGGCACAATTTTGTCCAGCGTTGGCCTTGAACCCACACCCTGAGCAAGGCAGCACCACGTTGGCATAAGAGCTCAATCAGTGGACTGTAGCTTCTGTAAATACCACCAAACGCCAGCTCTGCACCAGCTTCTAGAAGCCGAGGCAGCAGAAGACTTGGATTCAGTCCTGGAGGTGTGGAACAGTAGTAGGGAACCCAGCACCTAGATAAACACCACCATGCCAGCTGATAGTGCAAAAACAAGCATGTCCCAGGACAGGATGGTCCAGGAGGGGGAGGAGCAAGATAAGGAAAGCTCTGGAGAGCTGTTGGTTCTCGGCCCAGGATTGCAGGAAGATGGCCTACTGAGACTGCAGGCTGGGAGGCCAGCTAGGAGGAGGAGGCCTTGCAGCTATGCAGAGAAGAGATGATGAGATATGAGAGTGGCAAGTGGAACTGAGGTATAATGGAGGGGGTGGGCCTTTTGGTTGGCCATGAGAGCCCTTCTTTCTGGTCAAAGACAACCTGCTTCACCCTCTCCCCAGACTGACAGATATGGCCAAAGACTTGGGGAAAAATTACTTTAAGACAAAGAGGACCCTGAGAAAAGTATGCGGTACAGAGGGAAGAAGCAGTTGGGGAGAATCCCCAAGGCTCTGGGCCACATCAGGAGCGCTCGGCTGAGGCACTGCCCTGAGCCACGGGAGACCTGGGGTGACCTGGGTCCCACCTGCAGTATCCACGTCTATGTGCTCCAGGGGCAGGGGAGCAGCTGGTGGAGACCCCAGCTGGAGTGGAACTAGGCCCTACTCTCTCTTCCCACGTCCTTTTCCTCAAATGCCTGTCCTATTACCAGATGCACAGCAGGAAAAATACTCCCAGGAAGGCAGAGAACAGCAGGTTCCAAGACCACTGCTGTGTATTGCGGCTACTTATCAGTGCGGTTATGGGACGTTTACTTCCTGACACCATGGGGGAGACCAAGCTCAGCCCCACAGACCCGCAACCCAATCACACCATCCCGGGAAGATAGGGAGTTTGGGGCTCTCTGTAGTTACCCGGGGGTCCACCTGCAGTATCCACGTGGCCCAGGCCAAATCTGGTTTGGGGGTCAAATCTGATTTCAGGGACTACCTGGGGCCAGTTCAGATTGGGCTACGTTTTTGTTTTATTGTTTATATAACAAAAGAGGTGCAGTGGGGTGATGAAAATAGGCCATATTCACATTCAGTTTATTAGCATTAAGATCAGAGGCCATTCAGTCTGGTCAGGAGCAAGGGAAAAGGCTCTGAGCTAACAGGCTTCTGGTCAAACTACCTTCCAGTCAAGGTGACCTTGAACAAGGGGCTTCTGCGGAGGCTGCTTTTAGGCAGCAGGCCTCAGCAATGGAACCTTGATCAAGGCCCGAGGGCCCACAGCAACCACCGAGCTGAAGGCACACAGGCTCATGAAACGACCCACCTCAAAATAGCCATAGGCCCCAACTGACCAGTTACAACCAGGCACAGTTCCTAAGATTACCCCAAAAAGGGACCACTCCATTGCTCCCCACCCTCCCTCGCTCTGCCCTGTAACCATGGCCCAAATCTCCGCCTCGTGGTAGACGGTCTCTCCTTTGCTGTCCTGCCCTTTACTCCCTTGCGGTGTATACAGTAAACTCTCTCGTCCTGCCTCGGGTGAATTCTTCCACTGCCCGCACCACCGACCCCCTCCACCCATCCGGAAAACCCCCCATGGGGTAGACCCCCATCTGATCGCTCCAAGGCCTCAGCCCAGAGCCGTGCCTTCCTGGTACTGTTGTCTCAGGGATCTAACAAGAGAATCCACGCGCAACAGGAACGACGGCTCTGTCCTCACGTGAGGGCGCTGCAAAGTGAGCGAGGCAACCTAGGGAATGTGGCCCAGCCCTCAGAGCTACCAGAAGGCTGCAGGCACACGCAGTGCTTGGTATGGCTGCTGCGTGCCCATGCACCCTGGCCCTGCATGCACACGCCGGAGGGGGGGGGGGCTGGCTCTGTCCCTGGGGCCTCCGAGGACTCAAGGAGGGGCCCAGGGCCTCACCATCCTGGCTACAAACCAGACTCACCTGTGCTCCCTTGGGAGCTGAAAAAAGGGAGCAGGGGGGTCATCCCAGGTCGAACCCTAACCAAGAATCATCTCAGGCACAAGCATGTTTTTTTTCTTAAAGCTCTCGGGGGATTCTCATGTGCAGCCTGGGAAACTCCACCCCGACACGGTAGCCCCATGACAGACAGCAATCTCTGTTCGGCTCCCAGGGCTCCGGGCATATACTCTTCTCTGAGAATTTATTAATTTTGTGTTTTTATCTTTTAGAGATTATTTATTTATCTGAGAGAGAGCACGAGCAAGAGGGGAGGGGCAGAGAGAGGGGGAGGGGCAGAGGGAGAGGGAGAAGCAGATTCCCCACTGAGCGGGGAGCCCGATGTGGGCTTGATCCCAGGACCCTGAGATCCTGACCTGAGCCGAAGGCAGACACTTAACCAATTGAGCCACCCAGACATCCATAATGTTTTTATCTTGATGACAGTCTAGTTTTTAACCAGTTATAGAGACAAAGTTTTCTTTGTTGTAGTCATTTGCTGCAAGACCTTGGTTTCCTGAGTTGATGGGCAATGAGATGAGGTTAAGGGAATGTTCCAGGGGTTGTGAGAATTTTTAGTGAGGATGACATCCATGTATTTATTTGCTCAGGTCTGAGTACGATTTGGCTCTGAAAATGTGGGAGAGACATCCAGGTTCCAGGCTTTGAGAGCAGTTCGTTCCCACACCTGGAGTGGAGGGGCATCTGAGCCCTGAGAGGGATGGAGGAGGATGGCCTGGAGGACCTGGGGGTGGGGTCTGGGTGCAGGGGTGCAGAGCCACCCCTGACAGGGGAACCACGGGTGCAGGAGCTCAGAAGAGGACACAAGCAGGGCCGTTCCAGAACCATGAGCCCTTCCATCTGAGCAAGCTCTTCCATCCATTAGCTTCCAATGTCCCACATTCCACCCAAGTGCAGGGCGGGAAGGCACCCTGGGGAGCAGCAGGAGCCACGCTGGGCAGAGGGCCCGGGTGACCACAGGGTCCAACAACAGAAAGTTATTCTCTCCCGGTTCTGGAGGCTCCAGGTGCGACCAAGGTGTCTCCGGGTTGGTTCCTCCCAGGGGCTGTGAGGGGAGAATGTGTTCGTGCCTCCTCCTTCGGGCGGCTGCCAGCACTCTTCCTGTTTCTTGGCTTACAGAGACTGCACCCCGATATCTTCATGTTCACACAGCGTGCTTCCTATGTGTCCGTGTCTTTCTGCCCAATTTTCCCCTTTTCGTAGACACAACAGTCCTATTGGATTAGGACTCACCCTGATTCCCTCATTTATCTCTGTCAAAATCCTATTACCGAATAGTCATATTCTGAGGTCCTGGGGGTTAGGACTCCAACATATCTTTCAGTAAGGGACATGGTTCAACCCATAACCTCGTGTACCCGGCTTCAGAGTTTGGACTCTGCTAAATTCTGACCCCTGTCCACCAGAGACCCCTAAGTTATTCTCTTTACATACAGCGCAAATTACATGACCGGCATACAAGTTCCTCGGTGTGCTTTTTCTTCTTCTTAGTGCCTTTGCTCATTTGTAATTATGTATTTGTTTTTGGGGATCAGTGCCTGTGCCCCTTGGGGCCGTCAGTCCCGTGAGGGCAGGGAAGAAGCATGATCTGTTCACTGTTGTACCCTCAAGGCTGGAAGAGCATCCGGCACGTGTAGTCACACAGAGATGAGCATGAGTGAGCGAGACAACCCATGCCCCTGAAGGCAACAAGGAGCCACCAGCGGGCTCGAAGCCAGGAGGAAGCTGGGGGAGGGGACATGGAGAGCAGATGCGTTGGCCTAGAGAGAGGTGAGGCCAGCCGTGGCATGGTGAAGGCAGGGGAAATGCAGGGGAGGGGACAGGTAAAAGAGGTGCTGAAGGAGAGGAACAGACCAGTTTCAACAGACCTCAGGGTGCAGGAGAAGGAGGCCCCAAGCCGTCCCCTTCCCTGGGCAGCTGCCCTACCAGCTGGAGAGCTCCCCCAGGCCCTGACCCTGGTGCCTGCTGATACGTGGCCAGTAAATGTCTTTTCCCACAGGTGCTGGCCTTCCCTTCCTTCCCACGACAGACAGCTGGCAGAACATTAGAACCTCAGAAACTTAGGCCCCCAGAGAGGCGAGGGGGGCTGAGCTGGCCCTGCTGTGTGCAGGCAAGTGGGAGACAGCAGGGGGGTGCCCTGGCCTGCCTTGGGCCACCCTCCCAAAGAGACCCATCAGGCTCTGGGATGCTTGGGAGCACCCAGTAGGGTCCGCCTTCAGCCACTGGTGACTGTGGAAGGGGTGTCCAGCCCTCCTTGGGGGGTAGCTTGGTGCAGGGACAAAGTTCCTAAATTGAGAAATAGTACAGCTATTGCCCACCCATGGCACAAAAGGGAGGGAGCCTGGGAAGAAATACTCCAACCTCTCCTCCTACTTTCTAGTCTCCCTATGTGCCTCCCATGGGCTCAACCCAACCAGAAGTCCAAAGGCATGTAGCCTAGGGAGGAAGTCCATGGAGCAGGGCACAGAACAGGGAGCAGGAGGAAACGGCAGGAGAGATCTGGAAGTTATTCTGTTCAACAACCCAATGAGTCTATTAGTTCCAATGTCTCATTCTTTTACCCAGCAAATGTTCATGGATTACCCCGTATCTACCAGACACCATGCTAGGCTCTAGAGACAGCAATAACTATATAGAACTTGACCCCGCCATCAAGGCAAAATCCAAACAAATAATCATGGAAATATAATTACCAATTGGGATATGTTCTATGAAAGAAAAAATAAGGACAGTGAAAGATGTAAAGAAAGGTCTGGTTCTGCTTTGGACACTGAAGAAGGCATCTTTGAGGATGTGACATTGACGGGGAGCCCTGAGGGACAACTGACTTAAGCGGGGAAAGAGTGAGGGTTATGCATTGCAGGAAGAAACAGAAATGCAACGACCCCGAGATGGACACTTCCAAGAGAGACAGCACATGACCGGCATGCGTGGAGTTCAGTGAGCGAGACTCAACATGAGGAAGGGGAGAGGAGCAAGGTCCAGTGCCCTAAGGGCCACGGTAAGGAATTTGGGTTTTCTCAGGAGTAACGGGCAGCCACCCTGGCTCCATAGCATGGGTCTCGGGCTTCCATTCCGCCTAATGTCATTCCAGGCTCCTCAGTGGGGTCCTTTATGAGCCTTGGACCTGACCTCCTCTTTCAGCTGCTGGACACCTCCAGGGACAACATTAGGCTTTGGGGTCACTGAGGCACAAACATCCCTGTCAGGCTTCATATCACCTTACTTTCTCCAAAAACTCTGAAGCCTACTCGAGATAGAGAAGTTCAGTCCTTAGCTTCCCTCAGCTCTGCACTGCTCACATCAGAGTTCTCAGAAGGGAGCGTCACCAAAAAAAAAAAAAAAAAAAAAAAAAGCCATTTTTCTACATTCAAAACCCTCAGTGCTTGTGGGATTGGTCCAAGGGCAACAGTGGAATGTGGCATAATTAGAACTCTCACCCAACTGCCAGTGGGACTTTGTGGGTGCCGTGACTTTGGGGAGTGTTTGGCAGCATCTCCTAGAGCTAAGCATACACACACCACAGGACCAGGCAGGTCTACTCCTGGGTAAAAGCCTGTGAGAAACGAGTATATGTGTCTACCTCAAACCTGGATCCAGACCAGCATGTTCCTAGCAGCATCATTCATCATAGTCCCAAACTAGAAAGAACCCACATGTCCACCAATGAAAGAATGGATAACCCAAATGTGATATATTCACGTAGGAATAAATTAATATGACACAGTAATAAAGAGCTAATAAAAAGTAATTAAAAGTAATAAAGTAACCAATTAAAGTAACTAACCAATTATTTACACATGTAACGACATGGCTGAATCCCAAAATGGGTTGTGGGAAAGAAGCAAGACCCACACACTGTATAGTTCCACTTATAAGCAAATTCTAGAAGAGAGCAACCTAATCCTTGGTGATAGAAATCAAAGCACTAGTGTGGGCATGATGCTAAAATATCATGAGAGAAACTTCTGGCTGCTGGGAACATCTTCTATGTTCATCTGGGGCATTGACATAGGAATACACATCCGTCAAAGCTCATTATGCTGTGTTTAAACTTAAGATTTATGCACTGTGGTATAACTAAATTACACGTCAATTTAAAAAAAAAAAAATGGCAGGGTGGCACCTGGCTGTTCACCCAGGTCCTCCTCTCAGCAGTGAAGTAAATGACCTTCTTATCTCCAGGTCAAAGTACAGCCCATACAGCTCAGACACGGTCTTAAAATAGACTATGTTTGTTTCTAAACCAAGCCAGGGTTGAGCTGAGGTCATTTTCTTCTTTGGAGTTTCTCGGTCCTATGGCTGAGCTGGCAGAACGTGTTGATGTGTTGCGCGTTTGTGATAACCTAGGTTCGAAGCACGCAGGTGCACAGCCCTGTGGAGCCGTCCCTTCCTCTCCGCCCAGGAGTCCAAAGGAGAGGGCTGGGTATAAAAGCCACAGGCAACCCACCGGGCTGTGAGAGGAGGCTCGGGCCCTGCACAGTAAGTCACGGCCCCTGGTGGGAGCTTGGCGGGGCTGGGGCTGCCAGAGGGACATGGCCTAGATGGGGGGAAGCCACTGCAGTGGGGAGACCCAGACACAGGGGGTCTCGGAGCAGTGCCGCCCGATGCCATGTGTGTTGTGGGGGGGTTAGGCCTCAGCCTCAGGGGGAGCCCCAGGGGGCCCAGGCGCTGGACTCCGGTTCCACACACTGTGCGCTCCAGGGCCTCCAGCCCAGTCTGGGCTCGGCCACCGCCAGCCTCGTAGCCGTGCCCAGGGGTGTCTGTGTGGCTATGTTTTCATCCACGTAGATGCTGCCTTCATGGATCGTCGGCCTTCTCCTGCTGGCCTCAGTCAGAGGTGAGGATGCTGTTACCATCCCTTTGGGGAGAAAGGTACGGTGCCTGGGTTGGCCTTTGGGTGAGGCCTCTAGAGACATCATCGTCCTGATGACCACCACGACTAACAGTGTGGGCATTGGCTCAAGAACAACCATCGCCGTCATTCAGGGAGTGTCGGCTCCGTGGCCACGTGCTTGACACGGATGATCCTGGGTAATCCTGCTCCGTCCTGGGCCTCCTGCAAAGCTCTAGGGACGGTGAGGCAGGTGGCAGGGGTGGCAGCAGCTGGGGCAGGGGGAGGGGGAGGCGGTTTTTCAGGCCCCCGCACACCCTCAGCCCCTCCAGTGGACAAGTGCATGTCCGCAGACTGACGTCACAGAGATGACATTATGAGACAGGCCTACCCAATGAGCCCACCCTCCCGCCCACGGCCCCCGCTCTCTCTCCTCACAGGGTCTCTGTCTCCCCAGCTCCGAGCAGTCCCTCTCCTCTGGCCGCTGCCCAGATTCAGATACAGATACCGAGGTCTACTTGTCCTCAAACAGAAAGAACCCCCCCTTGCCACCACAGACCCCTGGAGACTCCAGCCTGCTTATTCCCATCACCCCCACATCCACAGAGGTGTACCACATGGGTGCGCTCCGGGGCCTCTCTCCCTCTCTGCCTCACTTCCTCCTATCAGGCAGAACCCCTCACTGCCTGGCTTGGCTCCCCAAACCCTGCCGAAGCATGCTTCCCACAAGAGCAGACGTGGTCTCCCCGGCTCCCTACTGAGGCTTTCTTCTGTATCCACACTCCCCCTCGTCTCCTTGGCTTGTCCCCAGCTCCCTCTGGGGCTTCCCTCCCATCCCAGCCGTGGAGCAGGACCTGGCTCCCGACAAGAGAGTCGGGGGGGGGGGGGGGGGGGGGGCTGTGTGTGGCAGCATCTCAGGCCTCTCTGGCCCCTCTGGTCTCCTTTGCTGGTCATCTGTCTCCTCCTACCCCAGACTTGGTCAGAAGTCACTGGTCAGAAGGCCCCCAGAAGTTACTCCCAGGCACCCCTCCCTTTCTTTCTCTGCTTTGGGGCTTCCCCCTTGCCTAGCCTCTGGCCCCCCACCCTCCTGAGTTCCAGGGCCTCCCACCATGCCTCGAACTCACTTGTCCCAAACCAGGCTCAGACATCACCTCCTACCCCCATGTCCCCACCTTTGCCTTAATTTCCACTGTCATCGGAGGTTAGGATGCCTGGGACCTCCCCAGGCTCCCTGCCCCTGCACTGCCCCACCCCACACTCCCACCTCTCCCAGGCTCCTTCTCTGAGCCACCTACTCTAGACTCTGCAAAACGTCTTCATGAAGCAGGGCCCCCACACCACTCACCGGCTCGACGCCCTCCAGCACTTGCCGCCTCTCTCCCAACAGCCCAGGTGTCTTAAACTGACCCCAGGCCCCTGCATTTGCCACCTGGGGCAAGTGTTACTTTAGTCCCCCGCTTCCCAGAGCGAATTCCACTCCTTCATGGCTCCTTCCCTGTTAGATTTCCTCTCTCTCTCAGGGCAGGGTCTGAACCCGATCTCTCCGTGCAGCTCCTCAGCACCTAGAGGTATTCCCAGTTAAACTTCGCAGGTTCAAATCCTGGCTCCACCGCTGGCCGTCACCTGGGGTAGCTTACTCTGGCTCTCTGCCTTAGTTTCCTCATCTGTAAAATGGGTGTAATAATACAAACTCCTTACTCACGGGGCTGTTTTGAGCCTTAAATGGGATAATACTAGTAAAGGGCTACTAGCATGGTATCTGACGCAGAGTAGACAAGTTTTAACCACCACCAGTTTTTGAACGAACGGCCAACATTTGGCACCACCCGTTTAGGAGGAAGCCTAAGACAGAGACCCACCGTAATCCTCCAGATTTGATTATGTCCCCCTCAGTGACAATTTCGTGCAGAAATGCACGTGTTGTAGGCAGAGGAAGGACCGGCATTTATGGTTATTTGCATCACCAGTTGCATGGATTGAGCCCCTACTGCATACATTATGATGCAACAACAAATCATCCCTGTTCTTTAAAAGTTCACCTTTGAAGAACAACAGGGAAAACCTGAAATGGTAAAGAATAGTCTGGCGCAAGAATGTACGTAACTGGATGACATGAAGTTATGTGAATTGGACAAATACCCACGAATGCCTACTGTGTGCATGGCCAGTGGCAGGTGTAACGGAGAGGTCAAGGGGAACCAAGATTTCACACTTGGGTAAATTACCTGAGGCTTGATGAATATACGTCCAAGCCCATCTGGGAGTTTCCTGGGAGAAGTAGTTTTAAGGCAGAAGGGTCCCAAGAATTCTCCGTGGTCCCCCGACTGGCCAGATGATTGGGGTTAAACAGCATTAGACATGCTATTCCCAGCACCCCATCCTTGGGAGTGAGGTGAATCAGAATCTCTGAGGGAGGGGCCTGGGATCATGTAGATGCAACACACATCGTCCCTCCCAGCCCCCAGGTGATTCTAATCACCTCGGAAGTTTGGGGAACAATGTCTGGCAAAGGTAAAGACCAGCTTTGGCCAGAGCCAGCCCTGGGCTCGTCCTGAAGAACCATCTCCTGTAGCTGAGAATACACTGCTCCTTTCCAGAACCTCACAAGTGCCCTGTTTGTGGCTCTCCCTGCCTCAGGAAAGGAGATCTGTTATGAACATCTTGGCTGCTTTTCTAATGAAAAGCCATGGTGCGGGACCCTTCAGCGGCCTTTGACGTTATTTCCCTGGGATCCCAAGAGCATCAACACCCGCTTTCTCCTGTACACAAATGAAAATCCGAACAACTTCCAAGTAAGAGTGGGCGTGAAAATACTGCACGGTGGGTGGATTTGCATGCGCACGCTGGAGCCCTCACATGGTTGTCTAAGGGAAAAATGCGCTGCCTTGGAACTTTCCAGATGAAGCTTCCTCACCAGTGTTAGACCTAGGGCGAATTTAGCTCTCAGGATCACAGACCACACTGGAGAGCTAATGAAACCTACGGACGCCCAACCCAGAAATGGACACATCCACACACACATCCACACACATATCCACACACACACATCCACACACACATCCACACACACACATCCACACACACACATCCACACACACACATCCACACACATCCACACACACACATCCACACACATATCCACACACATCCACACACACATCCACACACACACATCCACACACACACATCCACAAACATCTACACACATCCACACACACATCCACACACATATCCACACACACACATCCACACACACACATCCACACACATCCACACACATCCACACACACACATCCACACACACACATCCACACACACACATCCACGCACACACATCCACACACATCCACACACACACATCCACGCACACACATCCACGCACACACATCCACGCACACATATCCACACACACATCCTCGCACACACATCCTCGCACACATCCACACACACATCCACGCACACACATCCACACATACACACACACACATCCACACACACACATCCATGCACACACATCCACGCACACATCCACGCACACATATCCACACACACATCCTCGCACACACATCCTCGCACACATCCACGCACACATCCACGCACACATCCACGCACACACATCCACACACACATCCACACACACATCCACGCACACACATCCACACACACATCCGCACACACACATCCACACACACATCCACACACACACATCCACACACACATCCACACACATATCCACACATGCACAGAACTTCAGAAGCTTTCCAGGAGCAGTAGCCTGTTCCTGGGAAAGTATGAATGGCATTTATGGAGAAGCCCTGGCCTGGCGTTCCCTGGGAGGGTCTGTCTTCAAAAGCCCTTCAATGGGGTGAAGTGGGGAAGTATAAATCCTTCCTGAGGAGCTAGAGGACAGATGGCAAGAGGTGATACTTAGCCACAAGAGACAAAAGGTCGGGACCCACGAAACACCCTGCAGTTCCCAGAAGACCTGCTAGGTGGCAGCAGGACAGGCTTCCTGCAGGTGGTCAGAAGTGACCAGGAAGGATTTGCTCAGAATCCAAGCAACTCCCAGCTCCAGTCGCTGAGAGAGTTCAGACAACTGGTGTCTATCTATAGGTCCCTGAGATCACCCACTGTGGAGTTCTAGGGGACCAACACCCCCGCCCCCAGCTCCCAGCTGGGAGTCTGCTTGGACGCGGCTATGGTGCTGTTTTTACTTCGAGATCCTTCTTCAGACATTTGCCTAGCACTTTTTTGTAATTAAACCAGCTGATCACTGCCAGTAATCTATCCACGGTCGAGGCTTCCAACTTCCAACTGGACCGCAAGACACGCTTCATCATCCACGGCTTCAATGACAAGGCGGAAGAGAGCTGGCCTTCTGACATGTGCAAGGTAGGAGTCCTCCCCCTCACCCCACGCCTAGCCACTCCAGACAGAGATCAGCACCCAGATGCAAACCCAGCAGCCCCAGTGTCCCTGAGACCGGAAAAGGAGACACTCAGGGAAAGAACCGTCCTTTCCCAAACCACCAAGGATAGCCTGTGTTCCCAGGGCATCCATTGTCAAGTTCTCCCAACCCAAAAACTTCTGGCCAACCAGCTCCTCTTGAGCCTGAAAAGAACCAGAGTTCAATCAGAAAGTCCCAGAGGTGGAGACTACAGCAAATTACCTGACATTTGTTTTTGATGCTTTGTGTAAAAACTCTGGGTGACAGGAAAGCACTTAAATTTACCTTCTAGAGCTTTGCTATCCAATAGAACATTCTGTGCTGATGGGAATGTTCTGTAACTGCACTGTCCAAATCAGGAGCCAGGGTCAGGCTAGAACACCTAGGGCATTGTTGGGCACATAAATGCAACACGACCCAGGGTTTCAAGCATCTAGTGTAGGGGTCCACAAACTTTTCCTGTCGAGAACCAGATAGCAGATACTTCAGCATTTGTGTTCAACTTGGGTCACATGGTTTCAACTCAACTCTGTTTTCGCCCGGAAGCAGAGAAACACTAAGTAAACAAATGGGTGTGGTTAAGTGCCAATAAAACTCCATCTATAACAGCAGGTGGATTTGGCCCTCCCCTAATCTTCTGCTAACCCCTCTAGTAAGTGATCTTTTTGATCTGGCTGTGTCACTAAGTATCTGTGAGACCTTAGTCAAGTCATTTAATCCATTCCAGGCCTCAGTTTCCACATCTATTAAGTGGGGATAAACACATCCAATCAACAGTGGTATGGTAGAAGTGTGGACAAGTGCAAGGAATATTAGAGCTCTGGCACAACCAGGTGCTTGACAGGTGTGAATGCCTATCTCTGGAGTGTACAACTTGTGGCTGTTGATAAATTGGTTTCTCCCCCTTGCTTGTCTTCCCCAGAATATGTTTAAAGTGGAGAAGGTGAACTGCATCTGTGTGGACTGGGAAAGTGGGGCAAGGGCACTATATTCCCAAGCCGTCCAGAACACTCGCGTGGTGGGAGCAGAGATAGCTTTCTTCATACAAAATCTGTTGGTAAAACCCTGCCTGGGCCACATCCTGTGGGTAGCGGGCAGAGAGGGGGGCACGCAAGCACCACCTCCCTTGTACCTAAGAGGCAGCCTAAGGACCCCTGGGCTGGGGCGGGGCCTGGAAGCCCAAGGAGGGCCTTTTCTAAGATGAAGTTGCACCTTTCCTCCCTCCTGGATTGTCCTGAAGACTCCTACTTATGGGGCCCAAGTCAAACTAACCTCTTTGAGCCTCAGCGTCCCCTTTTGAAAGAAAGCCTTCCCTGTAGGCTATTCTGGGAATTCCAGAACACGCTGGGCTGCCGGGCTGTTCCCAGCCCAGATGAGTCTTCATTCTCAGACAGCCCAGGGGGGGAAGGCCCCTTACGGCCTTCTGGGAGGTCTATTCTGGAGACTCCCAGAGCCAGGCCCACGACCCACGCTCTCCCAGACAGGCCCCACCCCTGCTAGGCACCAGGGTAGGTGGCCCCGCGCCGCGGGTGTGGGTGGCAGCGGGCAGCCTGCAGTTGACTCGGCGGCCGCTGGTCAGCACTGTTGCCCCGCTCACTAGCTGGCCCGCGAGCCACGCAGACTGCGGGGCGGCGCCCTGGAGCGGGGAGGGGGCGGGGGGGAACTCCTCCCGAGTTTCCAGCCCGGGTCCCGTCCCCATCCCTGCGCCCCGCGCCCGCGCGCCTCCCCACCGCCGGCGGGACCTGACGCGCCACCCGTCCGCAGACCCTGCTGGGCTACAGCCCCGAGGACGTGCACCTCATCGGCCACAGCCTGGGCGCGCACGTGGCCGGCGAGGCGGGCAGGAGGCTGGGCGGCCACGTGGGCAGGATCACAGGTGCGCAGCGCGAGGACCGGGTGCAGGCTGCGAGGGGGGGCGGGACGGGAGCGAGACGGGAGCGCGCCCCACGCGGGAGACCCGGCCGCACCCGCAGGCCCCGCGGGAGCAGGCTGTAGGTGGTGTCCCCGCTGTCCGTGTTTTCACGTGTCTTCATTAGAAAATATCTGATTGTAAATTAAAATGCATTTATTTTTTTAAAGAAAAATATAACTAGCTTATTAAAGCGCCTGACTTCAGGGTTATTATTACAAGAGTAATATAATAATAATAATAATAATAATAATAATAATAATAATAATAATAGATTTTTAAAAAAATTTATTCATCACTTCCACAAATACATATGCCGTGCCACGCACAGGCAGATAATGACAAGTGGCCACCTGAGACCTGCCACATCGGAGGTGCTCAGTAAATACTGAATAAATGAATGAGTCACTTGGCAAAATGAACGCACACAAGACAGACATGGACAGCTATTTATTTTGTGCAGGCAAATCAGCATGAGGCTTTGGCAAACAGTTCAAGTCACCATGTAAGGAATGTCTCCTGTGCTCAGGGCGCTGTGCTGGCACCGAGTGAGGGATAAGGGGATTAGAGTTCATGTTTCTGTAGAAGTTCTCAGTTTGCAAGGTCCTTTCTCTTCCATCTTTTCATGGGGGTTTCACAATAACGCTGTGAGAGAGGTGGTTGGTATCCCCACGATCTGGACAAGGAAACTGAAGCTCAGAGAGGACAGGTGTTTGACCTTGAGCGGAAAACCAGGGCTAAATATGGGTGCCTGGGTGCCCTGTGGGTTCCGCCCCCTGCCTCTCTTCAAAGATGAAATGGGCACAGCCCACATCAGGAGACCCACGGTCTAGTCCAGGAGGCAGACAATTAAGTAGGCAAATAAATTAGAGCCAAATTAATTAAACACAATATTATCCTATACAATGTGGGTGGCGTGCACTGAGCAAGGAGAGGCTAAGCTTTCTCTGAGGAGGTGGTGTTCGAGCCCGGTCTTGGAGAGGACAGATTTATTAGGGGAGGATGTGGGCAAGTGAGCAGTGGGCTGGGGGTGGCGTAAGCAGCCATAGAGGACCAGACAGCGTGGGGCTCGGGGACTGGGGACTGGGTGGAGCTGGGCAAGGCCAGGGAGCTTGCAGCCTTGGAGAGCTGTGGCCAAATAGTAACGGGTGAGGGTAAAAAGGACAAAGGTGATGGGGGGGCAAGGGGGCCCCCTACATCCTGCTTGGAATCAGGCACTGGGGACTTCTTGATAGTCAGTGACCCCACTTTTGCCTTTCTGTCTCAACTTCTTTCTCCTAAGCTGACCGGGAGTGACAAACCAAATTCCCCACATCAAGGCTGCTGGGGTCTGGGACTCTTGGCCTGGGAATCCCATGGATTTCATGGGTAGAGGGTTTAGATCCTGGTTTGTCTTAGAGTGTGGCCTAACTACCCACCTCCCCCATTTCAGGACTGGACCCCGCACAGCCATGCTTCCAGGACACGCCTGAGGAAGTTCGGCTGGACCCATCTGATGCCATGTTTGTGGATGTGATTCACACGGATTCTTCTCCCTTCATCCCTTTCCTGGGTGAGTTCCCCCTGCACCGCCCAGTGACCAGCTGGGACTGATGGGAGTGGGTCCAGGTGCACCCCCCACACATACTGCAAGGGTGATATTCAAAAAGGCTAACCACAGGAAAACCTCGGGCACCACCCACAGATAAACATCCAGGACAGTGCCAGTGGGATCAGCCTGCAGGCCCAGGTAGAACCAGAAACTTCTACAGCCTGGAAGGCTGTCACCAGTCTTTGAACTTTTAGTCCTTCCCATCTGTTAACATCCGGAGGGACAGATCTTATTGATGTTTGACCTGTACTTACAAAATGCAAAAGCTGATTTTTCAGTTTTTTTTTTTACTTCTTTTGTCAAAGCTATGGTTACAGTTTGTGTTGTCGGAGCTGAAATATATCCTTTTATCTTGTTCTTCCAAAGTCAATGTTCTTTTTTCATTATTTTCTTATACAACCACTCATGAAGCGTGCCAATGAAAGTATGTTTTTAATGAAAATTACATCATTTATTGAGTGTTTACCATGTGCTGCTTTGAACATTTTGTACACATTAGCTCATTAATCATAACAACCCTAAAAAGTGGGTATTACTATTACGATGTCACTGTCAAGGGAACTGAGGCTCGACAAAGTCAAGTAATCGCCCAACATGACAGAGTTTATAAGCAGAACACGATTGTGATCACAGGTCTGTATGCTTCAAAAACCAAAACTCTGACCATTGTACTGGGCTCTCAATATAGCAACATAATGGAATGTGGTCTCAGTATAACAATATAACAGAAGTCAGCACTTTTTAAATGAATACAATAATAAACATTGCACCAGTCCTGAAATGTATCCGCTGGTACAAGTAGTGTCAGGGCATGACAGTACTGCTCAGGGTCTCTCCAAGACAGACAGACAGACACACATACACATACAAATACACCTGTGTGCATGCTCACCCAGAACCCACCTCCCCCCATCTCTCTCCTGTGTGCTCTCCTCCCTTCTTGTCTTGCCAAGTCCCCCTTTCTGAGCACTTTCTGCACAGCCACAGACAGCGTGGCTAGGCCGAGGAGAGAATTTGCCAAGAAAGTTGTCACTGTGGTTGGAAGGAGCCGAATACTGTCTGTGGCCACAACCTAACGTTGGGACCACTCACCTCCCTGCTCCCCTCTGCTTATAATATTTCAGGTTTGGGAATGAGCCAGAAGGTGGGCCATCTGGATTTCTATCCAAATGGAGGCAAGCACATGGCCGGATGTCAGAAAAATAGGCTTTCAACTATCATTGACATGGATGGCATATGGAACGGTATGTAAGTTAGAGAAGCAAGACCACTGCGGCTCCACCTGGGGAGAAACAGCACGTGCTTTGTGCCAGGCATTTCCGCAACGACATCGTGAGGTCTTTACTCTGATCAGCTTCATTTGACAGACAAGGAAACTGGGTCAGTACAGTTATAAAACTTGCCCAAGGCTACCCTAGATTGAAGCCCAACTTCTGGCCGAAGAGCCCCAACCTCGTGCCCCTTCCTGCACCATCTCCCCCTTGTCAGGATGCTGAGGCAGGAGAGGACCAGCCCCTGGCAAAGACCCAGCTCGGCTCTGGCCCTCTGTCCTCCATACCTGTTCCTTGAAGGACTGCTTGGTGGGTGTAAGCAAAGATCTGAGTGGCTTGGACTTTCTTGCCGTTTGCTGTGGTCAGGTTCTAGGCAGAAAAAGGAGCTGAGCCGGTAGGAAGACAAAGGAAGGACGTGCTCTGCGGGTTTGGGGAGAGCATGCTGGGAGCAGGAGGCCTGGGCTCTGGGGGACGAGCCTTGTGTGGCCTTCTGTTCATCTGAGAGGGCGGGCTCAGTGCCCCTAATAGGAGGTGACCTAAAGCATCATCTGGGTTCGCTGCCTTGTTCTGACCTTCCCTGAGACCGGGCTTCACTGTCCTCCCTGTGAGTGGAGGCTTTGAGTCTGTGATCATTTCATTTTAGGATTTATTTGTCCGAGCTGGGAGTTCCCCAAAGTCAAGGGGCCTCCCAGCCACCCCAGGGTCTGGCCCAAAGCAAGCACCCGGTGCAGTCCGTTACATGGGGCTCAGTGACCTCTGGTGGCATTTTTCTTTGCCTATGTTGATGTTAAAGAGGAGGGTGGCCAAAGCCACGGGCGATACCCGCTGACCATGTGTGGTGCTTTGACCTCCTCCGGGCTCCGCACCAGGTGACTCCGGGGAAGATACAGCTGCCTGGCTGCCTGGGAGACGACCAGCGTCACGGTGAGGGCTGTGTCCTCCCAGAAGTGCCAAGGTGGCCACACATAATGGGAGCCCAGCTTTAACTAAAAAGGCCATTTAAAGTGAAGAAGCCCATGAACACTGGAGTCCAGCGTGCGGGCATGCGGAGCTCCGAGTTCCCCGGGCTGAGCAGAGGAGCCGTGAAAGCCACTTGCCCCTGCAGGATGGGATCCCAGGGCAGCGATTTCGGATAAAAGAAACAACTCGGTTTGAAACAGGTCCTGTTGTCTGGTGCTGAGCGTTGGTGTGAGGCACACGGAAGCGGCTTGTGTAGGAAGTTTCTCGGCTGGTCGGGGGGCGGCATGTAGAGCCCAGAGCTGTGGGGAACTGATCCCACCACTGCTTCCCAGACGCAAAGGGAAATGTGCATTTCTCCCTGGGCGGTGGATGAAGCCACCAGACCCCCACCCCCAAAAGGACCCCCAGCTACGTCTGCTGTTGCCGGGGGTCCCCTCGTAGGAAGTTTTGTACCCAGTAGCTGGAGAAGTGAAAAAACAATTTTCCAAAAAAGAAGACTTTGGTTTTAAGAAAAAGATGGTAAACAAAAGGCAGTGACAGAGTGGCCAGAGGCCACAGTCATCGAACTGTCCACTGTTTTTACCTTGTGCCTGGAATAGTAGGAAAGAAGGAGTTCTCAGCCCGGGGCCAAAGGCACAGGTAAGCCTGCTTCACTCAAAAGGCCTGTGCAGTGTGTCCAGCTCGCAAACTGAGGCCCAGCCTCCAGGCAGAACGCAACCCACAGCAGTGTGTGATTGGCCTTCACAGGGACTGTTTAAAAGTGGGAATGTACTGCTATCATTTGAGCGTGGAAATATTTTCATGGAAAAGTCAAGGTGCTGGCTTCTCGTGAAAAATCAGAACAAGTAATCTGGGCCTTTATCATGCAATGACTGGCTGGGTCGTGCGGGATCCCCCTGGAGGTTATTGCTCTCCCCCCTCTCTCTCTGCATATACATTTCTCACTGCCCCCTGCACAGACCACCACCCTCATCATTCCTTTACGCTACATGCCCAGCCCCGGAGGGTTGCACAAATGTGCTCCCTAGCACCTGCCACTCCCCAGCACTTGCTGGCCCTTGAGTAGGACCTTCCGAGCAAATGGACACAGTGGGGGGGGGAGAGGAGAGGCACTCTGGCCAACCCCCACTGCGAAACAAACCCCCAGATCTCCTCCTCGCCCCTACCTATGTCAATGTCAGTCACAGACATTTCAAATTGTGTCCTGACACCCATCTGTGCAATGTGGAAGGGATTCCTCACTCGGTCAGAATGGCTCAAGCTTCAAAAGTGAAAGGCATCCTGTGAGCTCCTGTGGCTTTTGCTTCCTTAGGAGCCGTAGAGTCTGTGGCTTGTAATCACCTAAGAAGCTTAAAGTATTACTCAAGCAGCATCCTCCACCCCGATGGCTTCCTGGGTTACCCGTGTGACTCCTACAATGAGTTTGAGGAGGTAGGTCACACTAGGGCTGGGGGAAGATGCTGGTGGCCCTGTGGGTGGTGGGGGTTTTGTCCCTGTGGCTTGGCCCAGAGCAGAGCTGTGACCTCATGACTAATGGGAGCAGGGGTCGGACATGCTGAGCCTCGCAGAGCCTCCTCTTGGAAGCAGGGTGGGCAGGAGGGCACCTGACTGCTGGACCTTCCCTAGATCCCAACTTTTTATTCTGGAAGATTCCCAACCTACACAGGAGTCGAAAGAAGAGTACATGAATACCTGTACACCTACACGCACTGATGGGTAACATTTCAATGTGTGCCTATGGATAGTTTTCTTCTAGATTATGTGAAAGCGAACTCAAAACTTTACTCGTAAATACATTCATCTCCTGAGAACAAGTTCATTCTCTTATAGAACAATGTTCAAGAAATTTAACATTGATATACTAATATTTTCTAATGTAGAGTCCATATTTAAACTTCTCCAAATATCCAAATAATGTCCTCTAGAGTTGTGTCTTTCTTTTTCTTTCTTTCATTCTCCCTACTCCCCTCCCTCCCTTTCTTCTCTTCTCTGACTCTCTCCCTTTCTTCCCTTCTTTTTTCTTGCATTCCATTTTTTTAATCTCCTTTAATTTCTCTCTCTCTCTCTTTTTTTTTTGAGAGAGAGAATGAGCATGAGCAGGCAGAGAGGGGATAGAGGGAGAGGGAGAGAGAATTTTAAGCAGGCTCCACACCCAGTGCGGAGCCCAACGTGGGTCTCAATCTCACAACCCTGAGGTCATGCCCTGAGCTAAAACCAAGAGTCAGACGCTCAACCGACTGAGCCCTGAGCCACCCAGGCCCCCCCTTTTTAGGCTCCTTGAATCCAGAACAGCTCTACATCTTCCGTTGGTCTTCCAAGACATTGACAGTTATGTGGATTCCAGATCAAGTGCTTGGTAGACTATCCCACAATCTGAACTTGTCTGGTTATTTCTTTGTGATTCACTGGGTGTTATCCTCAGAGTGTCACAACCAGAGGCATTGGCATTCATTTAGTGGCACTTTGTCTCATTATTTGATGACTTACAGTTTGTTTAAGATTTTTAGAATGTGCCATATTTCTCCACTGTAGAAGTCCCATTTCCCCTAAGTGATCTCTGAGGTGATATTGTTCCGCAGCGATAAGCCAGTGTGAAAGGTTGAGCTTATTACCTGAATCAAGTACTACTTTGGGGTTGCAAACGTTGGAAGTTTCAAAATATTTTCTTCTCAAAAGTAAAAATGAAAATATGTGTATATTCACATGTTTTCCTTTCATAATTAATTTCGACCTTAACGTTCTTAGGGTTGAACTAAGGTCAGAAGGACATCATGTTCAATCCCCAGGGTCTGCGAGTATTCATTGTGTAGCCTTGGCAGTGCTGGTTATTGTTGAGGCATGGATAATAATATACCCAGCCTCCAGCACTTGTTTTGTGCTTTCCAGATTGCAAAATAGCTCTGCACACCATGGGAGATGGATTTGGTGAGAGCAAAGAACAGAAGACCAGGGACACTGTAGCATAAAATGTTAGTCTGGTCTGAACAGAGCAAACAACCTCCTCCAGGCCCAACTAATGAGCTACCGCTTGGGGATTATCAATAGGGATCAATTACATAATTCACATTAAAGTGAAGATGATGGGCACAGACCTTCTCTTCCACAGCTCTTTTGAAATAACTTATTTGTCCCATTTACTCCCCCTGGAAGATGTCTTGCATTTCCCTTCCATACTTTAACATTATTGCTTCCTGGATATGACCTGTCTACCCAACTATACTCGAGGTTTTCTGGGTACTTCTTTGGGTACACAGCAGAGCTTCATACGGTTCTGCACGTGACTCTGAGCATGGGTGCATGGATGTCAGTGGAGGGCTGGGAGAGTGGATGGACAGATAGCTTAATGGGTGGGTAGATGAGAGGAAGGATGGGGGATAGAGGAATGCATGGGTAGATAAATAGGAAGATGGATGGGAAGATGAATTATTTGATTGATTGAGTGAGTCAAAACCCACCACTAACAGGCAAATTATGTGTTTTCACTAGAATGGCTGTTTCCCTTGTCCAGCTGAAGGATGTCCCCAAATGGGGCACTATGCTGACCAATTTCAGGGGAAAACCAATGCTGTGGGACAAACCTTTTTCCTGAACACAGGAGACAGTGGTAACTACACTTGTAAGTTTCCATATTCCTCATTCTAAAACCTTGCAAATAACTTGGAAGGTGTACCAGCCTAATTAGTCAAGACCCCTGCTAGCAACTGACAGAAACTTAACTCCACCCAGCTTAGCTGTCACAGAAGAACATTATTTTTTATTAAAGATTTTATTTATTTATTTGACACGACAGAGACAGCCAGCGAGAGAGGGAACAAAAGCAGGGGGAGTGGGAGAGAAAGAAGCAGGCTCCCAGTGGAGGAGCCTGATGTGGGGCTCGATCCCAGAACGCTGGGATCACGCCCTGAGCCGAAGGCAGACGCTTAACGACTGCGCCACCCAGGCACCCCATGAAGGACATTATTTAACCGATAATCCTGATCAACGGAGTGAAGTACAGTGATTGGCCCAGGCTGGTCACATGTTCATCTGCCCCAGTAGCAGGAAGGTGAATCCATTAACAGAAGAAGAGGATCACGTGGGGCAAAGTCACTGTAAATCAAGAGGTCATGCCCGTGAACTTCTGTCATGCTAGTTTCCCTACGCAATCACACGTGCGTATGTGCACACACACGCACACACACACTGTGTTTGTGTTGTTCTTTTGCCCAGCTTCTCACCAAAAAAGTACAAGATAGTAAAATCATCAAGATTCATTTGTCACAAGTAATGCTACATGGTGGCTGAATAGAGGAGCGTTATTTTCCAAGAGAATTAGAAATTTTAAAAAAATTATATAGCACTTTACGAAACACTTTTCACATGTAGCGTGTCATGTAATCCTCACGATACTCATGATGGAAGATAGCAGTTTGGCAGTATCTATAACGTCTCACGTGCGTATTCCTTCAAGCCAGTCATTGCGCTTCTCAGACGTACCTCAGGACAGAGCTTGCGTGAGAAGTTGTGCTCAAGGGCGTCCACTGCAGCATTGATTTTAATACCAAACGTTTAGTGAGGAGAAACCTCATGTCCACCGATTAGTAAATAACCAAGTACTCTTGACCCATTAAAAGCAAGGAGATAGTTCTATGTACTGAAGAGAGAAATCCTGTAAAGCGAAGGAAGTGAAAAGGCACATGGCCAAAAACCACATATCAATACAAGTGCAACACAACGTGTATCAGTCAGGGTCCTGACAGGAGAGAAAACTCATCGATGTGGTTCGAATGAAGAGACTTTATTGAAGGATCTACTCTGAGAGGTGTGGGCAGGGTTAAAGGAACAAACAAGGGCTGCTGAGGCACCCAGAATCTGGCGGCTGTGGGCTCCTGGAATGACACGCTATCATAGAGGGGAGAGTTAGGGCCAGACATCTGGTACTAGAGCCAGGAGGCAGCAGGGGATCATGAGAGATGGGATTCCCCCCCCCCTTTCCTCCTGCCTTCCGATCCCCTGCGTAAGTCTTTCATCGGCTGAACTCAACCGAACACCAGTAGCAAGATCCCTGGTGGGGGTGACCTTCCAGAACACAGGGCAGGACAGAGAAGGGTGGTAAATCAGTCTGGGGTGGGGAGAGAATAACAGCACATCCTATTTGTGGAAGGAGAAAAAGCCTGGATATTCTTTTTTAAACTTATCTGTGTGTGTGTGAATGTTCAGAGAAAGCTCTAGGTTAGGATTTCTCTACCTCGGCACTACTGACATTTCAGGCTGGGGATTCAGAGCTGGGGGCAAGAATCTTCCATGAGGTGATTCTTTTTTTTCAACAAGATGAGTTCATTGAACTGATTATATGTCTTTGGACAGGTTGGAGGTACAGGGTATCGGTCACACTGGCTGGAGAAAAAACCAGGGGGTACTTCAGGATTGCTTTGTATGGAAGTAATGGAAACTCAAAACAATATGAAATTTTCAGGTAAGTTTGACAGTGAAGTGAAATGGTCAGATTTTTCATCATAGAGTATTCCCTAAGAGATTGGGTATAAAATGCTTAATAAATCTGGCCATCTATTATAGAGAACCATTGAATCCTAGAATGTCAGAGCTGGAGGAAAATCTTAGCATCTGATCCAGTCATCCCATTTTACAGATGAGAAGAGTGAGGCCCAGAGAGGGAATCCACTATTTAAAATCAGATATGTGCTAACTTCTTTGGAATGTCAGTCATTGCTTTCTGACTCAGGTTTTATGGGTATCCAATTCTCCTTCGGTGAGGCATGTTCACGTCGCAACTCCCCCCAACACCGGCACTCTCCACCCCCACACATCATACCTAGCTTCTTGTTGCAGTGGTGATAGCCTCAGCACCTAGCTTTTGCTGGGCAAATGAGGTGCTTGGGAAATAACGTGTTGGATAAATGCATAACTGTGCTGTAAAATTATATTCTGTTTTTTGTACTGACTTTTACAAAATACTTTTCATGTTAAGTTAAAGCCCTTTGACAACTTCCTATCCCCCATAGGGAATCCTAACAGAAGACCTCTGCTGGGCCACATGCATCTTTAAACAAAGACATTGCATCGGTTTGTCTTGTAGTATAATTATAAGGTTACTATGCCTCCCCAAATATTTGATTTCCCCTAAGGACAAATTAAGACAGTAGAAAACTAGAGTCCTATCTTTTTTAGCAGATGTGTGCTTCACAAATACATTTGTGTGTTAGCAGCCCCTGGACGAACACGAAATCATCCAAGATATTTGCAGAAAACCAACAGCAGCCGCTGTTTGGAGAAACAATAGATGCTGTCATCCTATGTATTCGTGTATCCAGCTGATATAACATTCTGTCTGTGCTTTCAGAGGATCCCTCCAACCACAGGCAACTCATACACGTGACATTGATGTGGACCTCAACGTTGGAAAAGTCCAGAAGGTTAAATTCCTCTGGTACAACCATTTGATAAATCTTTTCCAGCCTAAGCTGGGGGCTTCGCAAATCACAGTGCAGAGTGGTGAAAATGGAAATGAGTACGTATCTCTTATTCCACCTACATTTTAGTATCTGTATTTACCTATCAGTCTATCTACACATCCATCCATCCATCCATCCATCCAGTCACCCACCTACCCATCTATGTAACTGTCTGCCCGTCCATTTGTCCATCCCTTTCCATCCATCTGCTTAACCACTCATCCATCCATTTATCCATCAGCAATCTATCCAGTCTTCTGGCCATCTAGCCGTTATCTACCCAACTATTCATCTTAACTCCCGCATCTATCCATCTGATAAAAATCCATCTGATAAAAAATCAAACATTGTTTTCCTTATGCCAAATTCAACTTGGCAGGAGCAAGGCATCAGTTAGTTAGGAGGCATAGATTTGAGAAACAGGCAACCGTGAGACTGTTTTATCTCAACCAATGAGGAAAACACCTGGGCAGAACTTGTAGGAAATCGCTACGTTAATTTCCAGTTGGGGTGCAGTTATTAACATAAACTGGTTTGTTTGGAGACTCTGGCATGAAACTGGGTTGGGATTTAGCTCACAGGGGCATTCTCTTCTCATTCAAGGGAACGGAATCTTACTGGTTGGGGATGGGAGAGGAGATGTATTTAAAATGTATTTAAAATACTGCAGGAAGAAGGCCACCTTTAAAGAAGATCATCACAAAATAAAGAGCTGTTAGGGTCTGAAGGAAACCTAGATCTCCCCTCTCAACTGCTCTCATTTTAAGACGAGGAAAGCGAGATATGGAGAGTCATGCAGCTTGTCTAAGACCACACAGGGTAGCTAGAGGGAAAAAGACCAGACCGTGAAATGTGTTCAAACACACCAAGACCTTGCTCAGCTGTATTGTTTAACCGTGCTGGCTGGCAAATACTCTGCGCATTGTTGGAAGGAACAGATGTCACTCTGGCTGTGCCCGTCCTTTGTCTACTCAAGAGCAGAGCACGAGCATAAAGCACAGCCCAGACTTGGACCCAAGTCTTCCGACAGCCAGTCCAGTCCTCCTGCCACGGGGCCCGTCCGGCTCACACAGCCCGACGTGGAGCTGAAGATCTGTCAGGCTTGGTGGGGGGGACGCATTGTGGAACTGTCTGGATTTCAGAGTCATGAGCTGGAGGTTGGGTGGAGTCATTGTTTTCAAGTACAGCAGAGCCCACACACGATATATTGCAAGTACCCAAGTCATCCCCTCACAGAAGGGGGCCCTGGTCGAGGAGCTACATTCTGAAGCTGAGCCCTCAGGGAGGGCTGGGGGGGTCAACCATCCTCCCCTAGCCAGAGACGCCTCCAGGGCAGGAGGAGGCCGGAAGTACCCCCGCATCTCATGTCTGGGTACCTGCCCCAACCAGACCAGGCTTCACCCCTCAGGAGTGACAACCCTTCCCAGTCTTTTTTTTTTTTTTTTAGCATCTTTATTGAGAGATCATTCCCATACCATACAATCCACCCGTGTAAACTATGTAATTCGGTGACTTCTAGCATATTCACAGAGTTGTACAATCATCACCACAATCAATTTTAGAGTATTTCCTTACCCCCCAAAGGAAACCTCACACCCATTAGCCATCACCCACTCATCTCCCTAATCCCTCCGCCCGGCCCTAGGCAACCACAAGTCTATTTTCTGTCCCTGTAGATTTTCCTGCTCTGGACAGTCCGTACCCGTGGAACCATAGAACATGTAGTCCTTGCGCCTCTGGCTTCTCTCACAGCACAATGGCTGCACGGCTCCTCCCCGGGCAGCCCGTATCATTCCTTGTTATTCGTTCCTGCTTATTGCCAAATAAGATCATATAGGTAGACCACGTTTTATGTATCCGTGCAACAGTTGACGGACATTTGGGTTGTTTCCACTTTGGGGCTTTTATGAATACGGCTGCTGGTATCCAAGTTTTCGAGCGGACATCCGTTTTCATTTCTCTTGGGTATATAGGAGCAAAATCGCTAGGTCGTAGGAGACCTTTAGGTTTACCTTCTGGAAGAACTGCCAGCCTGTTTTTCCAGAGTGGCTGCCACATTTTATGTTCCCAGAAGCGGTGTAGGAGGAACATGCATAATCTTGACTCTGTAGGGCAAGTCCCCTGCGGGCAGGCTGGGGTACCCCTGGGAACGCATTGCCAGGCCCACAGCTGCAGGCCCATCAAAGACTCTTGGTTTGGGGGAAAAAAAAAATCCTTGGCTTCCCGCTCATTAAGAAGCCACAGGAGAGGAGGACGTTCTTGGAGTGGTTTTGCTTAGTAAGAATCACGTGGACTCTGCTTGGTGTGGCAGAGCCTTTCGGGCAAAGAGATCTGAATTCCAGGGGGCGGGCTAATTGCTGTTTGCTCCTCTGAGGTCCCATTTCTATAAGCCAATGAGTCTCACACTGAAAATGCTTTCCTCCACAGGTATACTTTCTGTAGCAGTGACACGGTCGAAGAAGATGTTTTACAATCTCTTTACCCTTGTTAAAAATGTGGGCCTCGGGGCGCCTGGGTGGCACAGCGGTTAAGCGTCTGCCTTCGGCTCAGGGCGTGATCCCGGCGTTATGGGATCGAGCCC
The DNA here is from genome assembly GCF_002007445.2 of Ailuropoda melanoleuca. Lineage (NCBI taxonomy): Eukaryota > Metazoa > Chordata > Mammalia > Carnivora > Ursidae > Ailuropoda > Ailuropoda melanoleuca. The sequence goes on from NC_048223.1 coordinate 115,753,146, forward strand.
CACATCAGTCTCCTCCACTATGAGCCTGCTTCTTCCTCTCCCACTCCCGCTGCTTGTGTTCCCTCTCTCGCTGGCTATCTCTATCTCTGTCAAATAAATAAATTAATCTTTAAAAAAAAAAATGTGGGCCTCTCTGTTGTATCTTTGCCATAATAAAAATTTTAATGCCTTCCATTTGACATTGAGGTGTTAAATTTGACATTCTCCATGTTCTGGGGTCACATTTCAGAAATGATTTGTGGGACTGGAGCCAGGTTTGACCAGAGGTCATGCCTGAAGGCTCCCACTGGCCCTCCCCTGCCACCGTCTCACTCTTCCAGGACACATCGTAGGCCTATTTGAACATATTTTATTTCCGTAGACAATGCATTTCTCTCCCGTTTGGTAAGGTCATCGTTGCTCCCGTGTGTTGCCCACCCAGCTCTTACCATGCTAGGGGAAGAAGCAGGCCCCATGCTAGAACAGCCTCTAGCAGGACTAACTCAGAGCAATCGTTATTTAGATTAAAACCTGCCCGTGGTGTGAAGGAAGGGTGGCTAAGAAAAAAAAAAAAAAAAGTAATACGTGCACGGGGCGCAAAATGCAAAAGATGCGAGAGTATTCTTACACAAGGTATGTCTCTGTCCACCCTCACCCTCCAAGCCTCTGGTTCCTCTTCCCAGAGACAACCAGAGTTGTTTTGTTTTGTTTTCCAGAAATACACGACACGTACACACAGGTGTGGCCATCTCGCACAGCCAGCCCCAGTCCCACCTCCACCCCCACCCCCACCACTACCAATAAATTGGCTATTACTCTCTAATGGTACAGGAAAAGCTTCGTCGTACAGCTTGACAGATCCCACCGAGGGGTGCACGTGGTGTGGTTGTCTCTGCCAATGGACCTGAAAGCGCTCTCCAAATTTTCCCCATTATGAATATTCATGCAACTACTATCCTTTATGGTTGTTTTACATTGTAAAAATTTGTCCAATAAATGTTTAGGATAGATTTCTTTCGGTCAGGATTGCCAAATTGCCCTCTGCAGCCAATATACCAACTTACACTCCAACCAACACCAACAGGGGGCTGACCCATGCCACACTGCCAGCCCTAGAGGCCAGGAAAGCCAAATACTGGTAATTTCATATGGTTCCTTCTAACAGGGGGGCGCTTTGCACCCTTACCAGCACAGTGAATTGTCCAACCATTTTTGAATTTGGTAGCTTAAAGTGCTGTTCCTGAAGTTGTAATTTGTGTTTGTTTCACTATGAATGAGGGTGAACATCCTTTCCGTGTTTAATGGCCCTTTGTCTTTCTTTCTCTGTAAATCGTCCGAGTCTGTGGCCCATTCCAGGCCTTTTTGCATCTCATTTTTACTTTAAAGAGCACTTTAAAAATTAAGAAAATTGGAATATTCTGTCAAATGCAAATATTTCCCCCAAGTTAGCCTTCTCCCTGGGAGGAAACAGTAAGTCAGTGGAAGGGCCTGGGCATCTCCTCAAGGGCCTGGACCCGGCTCCCACATGGAAGGTTCTGCAGGCCCTGTAACCCACGGGGCTGCCCAGAGGGATCGAACCCCCTGAACTCACACTAGGTTAGGGCCAGGTGGTGCGGCCAGGCCCAGGTCTCCAGCTTTCTGTCCCCAGCTGGATACTGGTCTGTATGGTCTTCTTCTGAGGCCACTGAGCAGGCAGAGTCTGTGCCCAGGTGCTGAGGGGCTCGGTGCCACCCCAGGCTGAGCAGTGGGGGCTTGTGTTGAATACAGTCCTTCCAGCCTGGCCTTCTGCCCACACGCGGCCTCCCAGGCCCCCTGGCCAGCCTGCCTACTTGTTCCTAGGACGCCGGTGAGTGGAAGGCTGGTGACAGGTAGCAGATGTTACTTTTGGGGCCTGAGGCGTGGTGGCTTGGGGTACAGAAGTTGGGCAGGAGTTAGGCTATTTACTGTTTAATTCTTAGAAGGCAGAAATGGCTCCAGTTAGCAATTCTGGGAATGGCGTCGTGACAGAGCACTGCAGGTGAGGCATCCTGAGATTCCAAGAATGAGAGCAGAAGGAGCTCTCTCTCCCCTTCACAGGGAGGCCTTCAATCCTGCAGAACAGCAGTGCTTGGGCTCAGCACCTGGCGGTTTTCCTTTACTAGCCTTTTCTCTTTGTATTCTCGACATTCTTTTCCTGTAACCCTATCAAGCATTTAAAATCTTGCCCTAATGCAGTGAAATAGGTCCACATCTGAGACCTACAAGGCTCCCTAGATCTCAACCAAGCTAAAATTATAGAACAGAGGTTCTCAGCCCTGGCTGCATATCAGAATTGACCGGGTAGCTTTAAAAGAAAACCCCATGTCCAGGCCACACCCCAGGGCAGAATTTAGAATTTAGCAGTAGAACTTCTGGGGTGGAGCCCAGCACAAGTACTTTTAAAGCCCCCTGGAGATGTACAGTCAGGGCTGAAAACTACTGTTATGTTCCCTTCCAGGGGTATGTAAGGATACTTGCTCATCTTTTCCTCTTACTATTTCTCACACTGTGATATTGGGCTGTACGGGAGGGCAGAGCTGGCTTTGAATCCCAGTGTCCTGTCTTTCTACCCAAACTACCTGGGCTGGTTACTTCCTATCTCCAACCTCAGCACTTCCCTGGGAATAACAGTAGCCCTTCCGTACAGGGTGGCTGGAATGATTAAATAAGATAAAGTATGCAAAACCCTTAGGGCAGTGCTGGCTGCATGATAGACAGCCAGTAAGTGAAGCAGGAAGAGCAGGCGGGCCTGAGTTATTCACAGAGACACCAAGACCAAGATTAAAGACAATTGCAGCTTCGGAAAAGGTATTTGAAGTGGACACAAAAGAAATTAACATCCAGCATATGTAATAAAAAGGACAGCCCAGTGGAAAAATGGACAAAGAGACGCGAGCAGGCAATGCACAAAGGGGGATCTGAACAATAAATGTTTGAGTTACCAGGGCACCTGTGTTTTGGCTCAGGTCATGATCTCAGGGTCCTGAGATTGAGCCCCACATGGGTCTCCATGCTCAGTGTGGAGTCTCCTTGTCCCTCTCCCTCTGCTCCTCCCCCCTCCCCCCCCCACCGGTGCTCACTTGCTCTCTCTCTCTCTCTCTGGAATAAATAAAATAAGATCTTTAAAAAATAAAAATAAATAAAAATAAATAAGTTACTTTTGCCAGTAATGAATGGAATATAAATGAAATTAACAATATGACATTTGTACCCATCACACTGTTTTTAGCAATAAAAAAGAAATGAAGGGTCCATATTTATCAATATGGGTAGGTCAATATATCTATATGGGTAGATCCCCCCAATGTCCTGTTGGCAAGAAAAGCAAATGTTGGGAAGATACCATTTAGATGCAGAAATTACCATTTATGTACATTATTATTCCCCAAAGAGTGCTACCCCCTGCATATGCGCTACAAAATATCAAAACATGCACATTCAGAATCCTTCCTTATCAGTGATGCCATTTATTTTTTGTTATAATAGGACGCAAAGCAAATATGACAAAAAGCTCATCTTTGCTAATTCCACAAGGTGGTTACAGAGGTGTTTGTCAATGTAATTTTTTGTAGTTTCAATTTTATATCCAATTTTAAAAGAAAAAGGAGAGTTAGTGGTTGACAATATTTTGGAGTTCAGAGCCCGTCGCTGGTAGGAGGGGTTGCCGGCGAGAGGTGACTGAGTGGTTTCTGGGACCCCAAGATGGTCCCATGTCTGTATTTACATTCAAATCCTGATTTATCAGCCACTGTTCCCAAGACACCCAGCAAGAGCCTCCCTCCTCTTTGTCTTGGGAACCTGCATCTGTCACAATAAAACCCTCCATCTTCAGCCTCTCACAGTCTTGCCACTTGTCCCCAGTGTCGTGCCATCATGCCTGTTCCACATGACACTACCGATGAGGACAAAACCCAGGACCTGGGCAACCCCCGGCCAGAGCCAGCAGAGCCCATGGTTGGAAAGACAGCTCTATTTCTCAGCGTTTAGCTGCCCCCCCCAACAAGCCACGTGATTCCTACAAAGATCTCACTGAATCAAGATTCAATGGTCACAAAAGTGCGATACAAAGCCCTCCATTAAGAACCAGGCGACTTCATCTTGTCTTCTCAGCCTCTGTGGGGGATAAAAAATGAATACTTTACAAAGCTATTTTGTAACATGTTATATTAAATGAGCAACAAATTACTTTTTCTTTTACTAGCTTTTAATGCTAATGGTGCCATTTATTCCTGACCTTCAGATATATGAGATATTTTAAATGACAACGTGAAAAGAGTTCTTGTTTGAAAACGCAAGCTGCTTTAGACTGCATATTATTACTTCTAAGTATAGCGTGTGGCAGCATCACGCATTTCAGCCTCCCATTTCTATCCAACTAGTATATATTTCAGTTGACATTTATTGTTTTCCTGCATATGTGTCAAATTTCTTAACGATGACTCTGACAAAGGCGTAGAGCTCGGTATATATAAATTACATTTGCTACCATATAATCAGTGTTATCTATTAGAATGCTATTTGTGACAAATCATGTTCAAAATAAAAATTGAATTGATTTTTCTGTTATTTTAATATTGTGCCGCTCACAGCAAGCCTTTGATTGAATCTTAAACACTTTAATGTTCTATTTTTGTTTCAGGCAGCTCAGAAATGGGGTTTGCACTATTCACAAAGCTAAAATGATTTGTAAAACAACAAAATCAAATTTCAAAAAGCATCTTTGTTTTCCAGCCACAGGAGTAAATTTGGGGGAGCTATCATTACAGGGTACACGACTTAGCGACCAAAGCCTCACACGCACATTTAATTTCTGTGCATCTGTTTTCATCTAAATTAGATTTTAACTGTAATGTAGGGTATGAAAAGCCTCTGCCAGGCCTTTGTCTATACCTTTTCTCTCGACCCGTTGCAAGCTTCCTCCCAGCTAATCTGAGCTCCTCGCCCTGCTCCCTTTTGGCAGTGGGACCCCAAGATGTTCTATGTCCTGGGAGCACGGAAGTTGTGTTTTCCAGAGCCCCCAAAGGAGTCTCTCTTAAGAGGGCAGCTGCTTGACCCAAATTACTTACAAGATACATTATTCACGACTAGTTCCTGCCTAGCATCGTCCCCTTGGGTTAACTCGTAGTTTAGGGCAGGGGCTGGCAAATGAGGGCCCATGGGCCACCTGTGTTTGTACGGCCCTCCAGCTTAGAAGAATTTTCACATCTTAAAGTGGTTTTTTACGAAAATCAGAAGGAGAATACTATTTCATGATACACGAAAATTATATGAACTTAACACTTCAGTGCCTATAAATAAAGTCTGATGGGAACACAGCCACACTCGTTCACTTACATATTGTCTGAAGCTGCTTTCCTGCTGAGATGGCAGAACTGAGTATTTGCAGTGGAGACCAGATGGCCCAGAAGCCTAAAAAATGGACTGTCTGACCCTTTGGAGAGAAAGTCTTCCAACCTTGGTTTAGAAGGAAGGGCCTTAGTAATTTATGTCTTTATTAAAAGGGTTGTCTCCTTCAGGGCAGGAGGCTGAGGGAGCATTCAAAGAAAACACATTCGTGACAATCAGTGTCATAGAAAGCTTTACAGACACATTGGCTAAAAGGTCCTCAAAATGTCAGATAAGTTAGATAAAATGAGGAAAAAAGGACAACTGAGAAAACAAAACAACCCCAAACTTCACAAAGCTGCAGATGTGATCAATGAATACATAAATTATAAAATGAGCCCAAAATGCCCTAGACAAATGGGTGGGAAAATAAGCAATCACCAAAACTGTGATGAGTTTAAGCAAATGGGAGTGGCTTTGGGTCAAATGGCATTAAGCCAGAGGTCTGTTAGCAGCTGCCAGTCACCCAGACCCTGGGCTGGGGTCTGAGACTGTGGAAGGCAGGGGGTGCCTCAGCCAGATGGAGAGGCCTGGGGAGAGTTGCCCTTGGTGTGACCTTCAGAACACATACTAGAAACAAGGGCTAAAGGAACTTGGGGCTGGGTGCTCGGCCTCTTCAGGTCATGGAATGCCTGGTGCCCCTTCCTGATGGTACCCCAGGCTAGCCGGGGAAGGTGGGGGATATGCTCCCTCTCAGCCTTTGGAGAATCCGAACAAATCTGGTTGGAATCCAGATATGAACACAGGCTTTTGTTGGGGACACTTCAGCCTCCTTTGGGGGGGGCTATTTTTGGAAGACTGATGGAGGTTGGTGTACCCCACTGTCTCCCCACCAAGCTTGCCTCCGTCAGCTGAGAAAAAGAGGCTTTCAGGGAGAAGGCAGGTGGGGACTCTGCCTACTGGGTATTCCCATCTAATGACAGCTCCCATGTGGAGTGCTGGCTATGGGCTGGGCACCAGGGGAAACTTTGGGTATTTGTTGGGGGAGAAGTCGGGCGTGACGTGGGGGTAATTTGCTTGAGGAACTCAGAGGCCCCTTGGGAAAGAAGCCAAGACCCCAGCTCTTGAAACTCTTGGGGTGGGAGAGAGGCTGATGAGCAAGGCCTGGAACGGGGCAGGGAGAGGAGGGCCTCCAGTCTCTGACCTTAATCAAACCTCTCAACTTCTGCTTCTGCTGGTGGTGTTCCTTTCTAGAGCCTTCAGCTCGGTCAAGGGCAGCCGGTGAGTCTTGTGCCAGCAAAATGCCAGGCCATCCCCTTTGTGCACATGATTCATTTCATCCTCTCAAACAACCTCACAAAGAAGACATCGTCGTTGTCGAACAGGAGACTGGGGCTCGGAGTGGGTGAGTCTCTCACGCCAGATCACACACCAGTCACATGGTACAAACAGGTGTGAGCCCCCCAGAACCTGGCTCTCGACCTCCTGAACCCCATTATACCAACTTGGTCGCCTTTAATATACTTTCGGGTTTCTCATTAATCCTGCCATCTCTTTTCTCTCTGAATTGACCCAACGGCTCGTGGAGCAGTAGTTCGTGTTGTGACAATGGTCACAATGACACAATGACAGAGGATCATACGACATGGCCGTGTGGCATGAAGGCTCTAAGTGTGCAGACTCTGGACTCAGACCGCCTGGGTTCCAGTTCTGGCTCTGCCATTTACTGTCTGTGTGACCCTGAGCAAAGTGCCTCAGTTTATCTATCCATAAGATGAAAATGTTTATAATAAAGAATACTAACTAAGTAAGCTATTCCAGGTAAAGGACTTAGGCCAGAGCCTGACATAAGCAAACACATTAGCAGCTGCTGCTGGTTTTATTATTGGTCAGTGATGCCTGATCTGCCCCCCTCCTGGGGTAGAATCCTTGGAAGAAACGTACAGCGGTGAAGAGCACTTCATTAGTGGCCAGGAACCCTGGGTTCTGAACCGTTTTCTGTTTGTAATTCACCGTGCGAGCTCGGAGACAACACCCCCATCCCCAACCCATGTCGGCAAGGTTCCCAGGTCCCTTTGCCCCAGGGGTAATTGACAATAAGAATATTTCCTGAGCACATGTGGGCCAGATTTACCCACCTAATCTCTCTATTCTCATAACCAGCTGGGCTCCAGAGTGGGCTGTTCTGTTATCTGCATCTTACAAAGTAGGAACTTGAGGCTCAGAGAGGTTAAGGAAAGCATCCAGAGTCACACAGTCGGAAAAACACAGAGTTACAGCGGTGATTGAAATCCTGGTTAGAGCCAGCCCATCACTACTCTGTGGGATGGGGAATAAGGACAAGCAACTGGACATCACCTCCCAACAGCCCACCTCTGGGGGATTCTCAAACAGGGACATAAAGAAGTGACCGCAAAAGAGCATTCCAATGCTAGGGAAGCCAAACTATCCCGACAAAAGGCCCCGTTGTCATAAGCAAACGCACAAACCCTCACCCTCAGTTTCTTCACGTCTCCAGACCCAGGGACATTTGTCTTATCAGGTAATGGAATTGTTTTTAGTGGCAAGAATGAGCTCATTATGGATGCAGCTTGTGCTAATAATGGTGATGTGCTCCGCAGTAAAATCACCTCTCTGCCTCCCCCGACAGACGACGCTCCAGAAATTACAGGCTAGGGAGAAACCGCGAGGGTGAAGATGAAGGAGAAGAATTACAGTGGGGGCCGCTTCCACAAAAGGAGTTACAGACCTGCACATGGAACTCGGTGATCTTAATCACGAAGTCGTAAAAGAATTAGATACTACGAAACCATTTTTAATCGCTGTTATTCAGTTTTGTTACCCATGTCACCCGGTTGCTGGGTCTTGCTTTTGTTTTACAGTTCAAGCCAATTTTCAAAGGCTGTACCAACTGATTTAGTCAGTGACTTCAACGCCGATGCGTGATAGGATCCCGTGGATAAGATCAAGATGAGAGCTCCTTGTAAGGACTCGTTTCAATCCTGGCACCCCTTAATTTCACGGGCAAAGAGCTCAATAACCTTGAGTCCACAGCAGTCATCTGCTTCCCTTATTTCTGAGGGGCCAGCAGAGCTGTGGCAGGCTGGACCACCTGCCCCAGGCAGGGGACCCATCTATCTCCTGCTTTCCTTCCGGATGGAGGCGGGGGAGGCGNAGCCCTTTGAGCAAGATGCCAGCTACCTTCTACTGAGATGTGGCTTTTTTCCTCTAAACATACAATCTCAAGAAGATTAAAATATCTAAAATAAAGATTTTTTTTAAAGTAACACTTTTGTCGTGATTATGAAAACAATACCTGTAGGCTGTGGAGAATTGGAGAGCACTCAAACAAGAAAATAAAAATAACTAATGATATACCACCATCCAAATAACCACTGGTAGCATTATGGGCTCGCGTCCTCTCCCCTCCCCCCCCCCCCCTTTANCCCCCCCGTTTAAAAAATCAGAAATAGGATCATAGTGTGTGTGTGTGTGTGTGTACACACATGGGTTTGCTGTTATTGCACAGTTTTATGGTCTGTTTTTCATGTCTTATATTATAAAAATTTGTCCATAACAATTATTCTTCTATCACATTATTGTTTGGTAATAGGATAGACTATAATCCCAGGTCCTGTGGGGTTTGGGTTGCTGCTTTGTTTTGTATGACAGTCACCCTGGACACACATCCTTCGCTGTTTCCCTGGACGAGGAAACGTATCTGGGTCAGGGCCCCTCTGGCTGTCTGGTGAAATATGCGGGCCTCTTCTCATAGTAAATGTTTTTAAATGCAGAAAGCAAAATACATGACATTACAAGGGAAACAATTTATATTGAAATATGATCAAAGTATTAAATGGGCAATTTTGCAAACTAACCATGTGTTTCTTTATACACAGATTGAAAAGCAGTATGTTAGCGTGTACAGTAGCTCTAATAACTACACAGTCATAACGGAGTGATCGACACTAACTTTACGTTAAGCTGTATGCAACAAATGTCGTGATACGGATGCACCTGTGGCTTCTATTAGGCCAAAGTGACAGGTACGGCTGTGGTTTGTTGCGTAAATGAAGGGAATACTAAATCACACTTGGAGGTTCGTAAAAACAAATAGGTCACTTTTTTCTCATCAAAGTTCTTTATACTCATCAGAGTTAAAGATGTGACACCTGACTTTTCTGCCCAGGGAACCCCGGTGAAAATTCCCTCTCTGGGCAAGACTCTCGGGAGTCGAGTTGCTGTATTGTTTTGGCTCTGCCCATTTTTGAGCCTTTTGATGCCTGCAATGGTCTCTCTGCTCCAGCAGCGGCATTTGATGTCTTCTGAGGGCCAGCGGATGCAGAGCGAGGTCAGAGAGAGTGTCTTAGTGGCAGCAAGCATTAGCCAGTGCTATGGGCCAAATTGTGTCCCCACAAAATGCTATGTTGAAGTCCTAACCCCCAGTACTCAGACTAGGACTTCTCTGGAAAGACACTCATTGCAGGTACAATTAGCTAAGTTTAGACAAGCACATCCTGGAAAAGAGTGGGCCCTAATCCAGGGTGACTGGCGTCCTTGTAAGAAGACAGCCATGTGAAGACACAGAGACACAGACTGGATGCCACGTGACCATAAAGACAGATTGTGGTTATGCACAAGGAAAGCCAAGGATTGCCAGCAAACCACCAGGAGCTGGAAAGAGGCAAGGAAGGGTTCTCCCTCAAGGTTTCAGAGGAAGCGGGGCCCTATTAATACCTTGAATTTGGATTTCTAGCTTCCAGAACCGTGAGGCAATACACTTCTGTTGTCTTATGGCATCCAGTCTGTTACAGCAGCCCGTGAAACAAAAACAAATATCTCATGTCTGCTAGTCCTGAGGAGTGAGATTCTGAAACAGCAGGGTTGGGTAGGCATGGCACCCGGGCCAGTGTTGGGAACGGCCACGTCAGGCCCCAAGATGGCTGACAGGGGCTGCTGGTCAGAGGGCGGGGCTAGGGCTTCCGAAAGAGCCTGATCCAGGGACACAATGTTACCTCAAGGTAAGGAAGAGGTGGGCCTCACCCTGGCTCTTCTCAAGGTCAACATAACCTAGAAACCACCCCCCACCGTAGAAACCTTCAGCATGCTGAGAAGTATCCTCTTTATTCCCACACGACAATAAAAGGTCTTTATCATTAATGACATGCCATTGCCAAACAGACAGGGTGCAGGTGGCAGTTGAAAGGATTCTTAGGTTTTGAAATTTCTCTAGTGCCTGGTGGGTGTGGGGGAAGGGCTGGTTCTCATGCAGGAATGGTGAGCTTCTGGGTCCCCCTTTAAGTTCACCTCTCCCTGGGGGGCTGTCTGCAACAGCCTTCTGCATACTTGGCTGAGGACAGTGGCTCCAGATAAATCTTCCCGTTGTATGACATATTTGTCCTTTGGGCACAGCCACACGTCACTGGAGGTCTGGGGTCCTCTGTCAGGGGTCTTCCCTGGGCAAGACAGCTACCACCTGGAAGAGAAACCATCCTGACCAGCTGTAGGCTGATGGTGCAGCTAAGCAGAGAGGCTCCTGCAAACATTTCACCCCTTTTTTAAAAGTAGTGAGAAAGAAAGAAAGAAAGAGTACTCCCTTACCTGGGATAGAAAAATCCGGATGTTTGGGCAGCGGCCCTTCATGCTGCAACACTTTTGGAGAAGCGGCAGAAAAAGGTTGTGTGGCCCTGTCTCCATATATTCTAAAGAACAAAAGTCATAGACTTACTCTTTTTAATAATAAAGAGAAGAAATATAATCTATGTAGGTCCTGGGTGAGCACAGCGGGTTTCTTTCTAATCCTGACGATTTATCCTAAACTTAAAGGGTTATCATATCTCCATTTTGCTAAAGGGAAAACGGAGGCCAAAGAGCCACCCTCTGCAGTGCCCTACCACGCCCCTCCCTCAGTGCCCTGAGGTTGCCGCCAGGACAGGTGGCCCTGTGGGTTTTTACTCCCCACCTCTCCCTGCCAATGAGCAAAGATCACAATCCGGGCTTCTGGAGAATGCTGGGTGGCATGGGGAGTGATGGGTGGGGAGTGAAGGCCCTGCTATTACCAACAAGGCCCCTTCTGTACAACAAACCAGACACAAAAGCAGCCCTAGAGCTGGGATGGGGCGTCTGCGAACCCCCTGGCCCGGCATCTGCTCCGGCCCTGGTTCTCGTCACCTGCGGCTGCACCGCACGCCGGACTTACTCCTCAAACGGCTTCAGGTGTGTTCTCCTGGCCTGCTCTGTGATGCCCAGGAAGTCCCTGTAGCAGTTTCTGGCCATGACAGTATACCGTGTGCCGCAGCCGAGTTCGGTGACCCTGGCTCTCGGGAGGTAGCCGGCCCAGCCAGGGATGGGGGGCTCCTGGAGAGGTTTCTTTATGTTTTTGCATTCTGTAAAAAGATACCGTGCTTCCTGAGGGCTTTGAGAGACCACAGAGTAGGCGGTGCTCCCCAGGTAGTTGGCACCCCAACCGTTACCCCGGTGAACCCCTAGGCCTCTAGAAGCCCTAAGAGCAGCTGTGCCTGGTGGGCTGATTCTGTGTGCCGGGCACCTTGGCAGGGGCTTTCCAAATACCCTCTGAGTTTCTGCTCTCCCGCACTGTGACAGGCTGACACCATCATCACCTCCACCCTACGCAACAGGACACTGAGACCTTAAAGAGGTTAAGAGAGCCTTGGCCAAGGTCACACGGCAAGGAAGAGGTAGGGCCAGGCTTCCAACCTGCGTCTGAGTGTCAAGGTCTTTCTCTTGAACAGATCCAAGCTTCACAGCTTGCTCTTTTCCAGTTTACAGAAAGGAAGCAGGAGAAACATGCAGGTCAGAAGAAGGCACACCAGACTCAGCACCCGGACTCTGCCTCCAGGTCGTGAACGTGAACGACTCTGGCTGGCTGACCTGGCGCAACTTCCCACCGGTGAGATGGAGGGTTGCTGCCTGATCACCTCCTCCAGTGGCTGTCAGAACAGAATTCGGCCACCGAGTCCCAGAATCTCAGAGCCGGAAGGCGCAGTGGGGAGCATCTAGCCCAGAGAGGGGAAGCCATGTGCCCTAGGTCACACAGCCAACAGTCACAGGGCTGGGCTGAATCTCAGACTCTTAGGCAGATGTTCTATATTACGGCTCGGAAAATGTTAAAGCACAATAAATGTGGGAATTAGGCAGCCCAGACAGGTATAGCAATAATTATACAGACAGTTCTAGAGTCCATTACTTTGCCTATAGGCCTTTAGACCTTAAAAATGGTCCAGGGCAAATCATCGTGTTGATTAGCCTAAGAGAATCACATCGTCAGTTGTTTTTGTCATTGTCACTGTGGTTATTATTCCGTGCCTGCCAGAGCTGAGTTCCAGCTGAGGTCTGACCTCAGACAAGGGCCACTCCGTCTGCAGACTCACTGCCCCCATCTCTAAAATGGGAATAATAGTATCGGCCTCGTGAAATAATGGTGCCTGGCACAGAGAAAGCAACCCCAAAGTGTACATACTGAGACGGCAGGTGCGGTCTGAATGTTCATGGCCACCTGCAGGGGGAAGGGGGTCTCCGTTCACAGCACGCTCTGGCCTGACCAAGACCGTGTCCCTCTCTCCCCCTGGAGATGCTTCTTCCTCATTGTATGAAACTAAGCCTTTCCGCCTGGCACCCCACCATCTGGGGATTCGGAACTGGGTTGCAGTCACGCTCCCTGGGGCAGCTCAGGGGGCCTGCCGGGACCCTGCACTTGGGCCCCAGGAGAAGGGGACTGGTTTCCAGGGGGGCTGGTACCCAGACTCAGGGGGTGGTACTGTCGATAGTACTGGTACAGCGCCCGCAGGACGGTCTCCTCGGAGCAGACGGGCTTCAGCTTCTGGGCAGCGGCCACCGAGCAGCGAAATTCCTCCATCTGGTTTTTATAGCGCTCTGTGCTCTCCTGGAAGATCTTCAGACAGTGGGACAGGCTGTCCTTGCTGGTGGCTTGCTGGCAGCTAAGGTAGGGCACGAAGCCTGCAAGAGCCGACAAATCGCAGCCCTCAGCGAGGCTGTCGGAAGCTCCAGAAGCTGCCCAGGACCTCAGCCCGCTCCCTGGCATTTCTTCCTTGGCCGACAACACTGCGTTTTTCCAAAGGCCATTAATACAAGCGGGGCTGTTGTTTGCACTGCACTGGGCCCTCCCAAGGCCACACAAAAAAATGACCTTGGAGCTGGGGAGGCAAGGCCCATTTCAACAAAGACGATGACAGTAATATTCTTTGATAGCAAAGCCCCTGATGTCAGTCTGAACAGCAAATGGGGAAAGCATTTAATGGGCCAAAATGATAGTCTGAGGAGTAATTGAAATTATTCATCTTTTTAGAGAGAAAGCTTATTTTCCTTGACACTTCCCAAATGCAATTTGGGATCTTTTTTTGTCAGACCATCGGGAAATTGCGGGCTTATTAAAAGCTGAGACCTATTACACAAAAAAGGTAAATTCATTATCTGTGAGGCCCACCCCCTAGAACAATTTTTTTACCATTTCCCACAAAATAACATATAATCATTACAATTAGTATGGGTAAAACACAAGTATTTATTTAAGCTGGAGGCTGAATCCCAGGGCCTACACCATTGTCACAATAAGACTATTTTTTTGAAAGAACAAATTGAGGAAAAACTGGTTAAGAACTTGGTTTTCAGTGGCTAAATAAATAAATAAATAAATACCTCTTGCTCATTACTGAAGCCCAACATTTTGCCTGTAACCCCAAAGGAACCCTGATTTCCTGGTCAAAAGCTACAACCCTGGCTCCCACACTCTGCAAGAAGCATCTAATTACTAGACTGTTCTCGAAGTCCTCCACCCACCAGCCAGGCTCCTCAACCCTAGGGCAATTAAAAGATACTCCAGTGTTGTGTGCGTGGGGGGGGGGGATCATAGAAACCGAGGGGGCCTGCCCCCAGGACCTACTGGGGCCTGGACAGATTTTATGTAACTGTATATATGTATACGCACTGAGGAATTCACGCGATCTTCACTTCTTACTAAGGGCCAGGACGATCTGAGGAGAAATCTGTCGTTATCCCATGTAGAGGGTTGAAATTGTGTCTCCCGAATAGATATGTCCAAGTCCTAACCCCTGGGACCCGTGAATGTGACCTTACCTGGAAATAGGGTCTTTGCAGACGTCATTAAGGATTTGGGAACGAGATTATCCTTGACTGGGGATGGGCCCTAAATCCCTGGTCCACTGTCTACGTCTGGCCAGCTGGCTGGGCCAGGACAGGCACTTATGCTTTTGAGGACCCTTGTTGAAAGCACTCCATTATAAGAAAAGGGAGAGGGGAATTGAGAAAGGGACACAGAGGTGCAGGGCAGAAGGCCACGTGAAGAGCCGTGTGAAGGCAGGCGCAGGGTTTGGAACCATATGGCCACAAGCCACGGAACAGCTGAGGCCACGAGAAACTGGAAAAGACCAGGAAGGACCCTCCTCTAGAGCCTTCGGAGAGTGCATGGCCCTAGCGACACCTGGATTTCAGACTGCTTGCCGCCAGAGCTGTGAGAGAACAAACGTCCGCTGTTTTACATGGCAGCCCTAGGAAATTAATACACCCATTTAATGGACATTTTTACTTACCGCAGAGAGTAAGCAGCTCTTACAATCACATACACCTTGGAGGAGGAGGGACTGACACCTCGGTTTGGTAAGAACTCAAAGCCTGTTCTCTTACCCCGCCAGCAGGACCAGGGTGAGACTGAGCGACCTTGGGATATTCCCCTTGTATCTCCTCTCCTATGAACACCTTGTGTGAGAACTGAGGGCCCATGAGGACCAACTGATTTGTCACAGGGATGTGACTCAGTAAGTTCTCAGTAGCCCAGGAGCCCAAGGAGGAGAACCTTTAGGGTGACCAACTGTCCCTGTTTGCCAAGGACTTAGGGGTTTCCTGGGACTGAGGACTTTCAGTGCTAACACCGGGGCCATTCCAGACAAACCAGGGCACACGATCACTCTCCCTCTAAGGAACCCCTGAAGGAATGGGACCCTACGAACAGCCCTAGTGCAAGACTTGGGAAAGCTCAACTTGGGAAAAAGGACAGGGCCTCGGCTTATTCATTGTGTCTATCCCCATAGCATTGTGCCTATCTTGGCCCCAATACAATGAATACATATTAAGTGCTTCCTGCCTACCGGGCACGTCCTGCCCGATCTGGCCTAAGGTATAGCTCTCCACTCATCGGAACTCAGTTATCAGCCATCCTCGGCAAGGGTGTGCTTTCAACAACTGTCTTCAACAGCTGAAGTGCCTGCACTGGCCCAGCCGGCCAGAAAGACATGGACAGTGGACCAAGGCAGAGACGGTGACCGGGACCACGGTTCTCCTGCCAGGCACATCCTCAGAGCACATCACCACTTACCGCTGTAGCCTGGTGTGACTGGCGGGTGTCTCATGAAGGTCTTGGAAGACTCCATGGTTTCGCTTGCTGTTAATGAAGGGAAGAGGGAATGAAATGATCTAATCAAATGTCCCTGCCTCAGAACTCACCGTGCGTGTGTTAGAGGCCTTGGGGGTAGAATGACCCCCCTAGGGGTCTGGGACAGAGAGGCAGCACCGCCGTCTTAACGCAGAACCGGCAGACATAGTTGGTGTCAGTTATAAAAACAAGGGGCGTTCGCCTTGTACGTGAACTTAGATACAGGGGCGCAGATCCCCATCCATGAGCGTCTCCTCTCCTGGGACCTCCTCCATCCACCCAACCTTCCAGCCCGCCCGCCAGCAAGCGCGAACCACACTGTGGCCCACGACTGTGAGGAGGTTAGGAATATAAAGCTGAGCGGGACCCAGAAGCCCCCATGGGAAGCCCCTGAACCTCAGAAGAGGGGAGAGATGAAGCACTCCCACCCCCAGAGCCTTTCTTTCTCCAGGGGGTAAGGGGCGCACCAGGTATGTCTGCTGCCCCCAGCCCCCATCACCCCTAGGACAGGGGGCAGTGTCTAGGGACATTTTTGGTCGTCACAACTGGGGGATGGGGTGCTGCTCGTATCTAGTGAGTGGGAGGCCGAGGGTGCTGCCGAACACCCTACAGGACACAGGGCAGCCCCGCAAAGAAAGAGAAAGTTCCTGCTGGAAGGGCCGGGATGTCCCCAAAGGCTGGCCTGGAGTCCAAGATGGGTGAGGTGGAGAGAGTGGGGGGGGGGGTGGATCACCACCGCATGGGTTTATGTGGCTGCTGCCTCCCCAGCCAGACCCCTTCCCCCCGCATGGCTTCCGGGTCCCCCAGAGGGCGGGGTCCTGCATCTGGGCCTCTGTTGAGGCTGCCGAATGCTACGCTGCTGGGCCAGGTCATCCCTCAAAAGTGAGGTCTTCGCAGCCAGGACGGGTGGTCCCGGGGGTGAGGGGAGGGGTCCGCGCTTAGTCCGCAGTGGGGGGAACTTTAAACACCCTCGGACATTTACAGAACGCTCGCTCTGACGCCCCCCACAGGGACTGCGCTCTTGTTAAATCCTCACTGCCGCCCTAAGTGTTGGTTCCCCTTTGGGCCCCCCATTTATAGATGAGAAAAATAAAGCACAGAGAGGCTAAGTAACTTGTTTGAGCGTTCTCCCATCCAAGGAGGTATGAACGAACCCCACATCTAATTCTGAGGGCAGGATTCTGTCATCCAAAGGCGCGGCCCTGGGGAGGGGGCTGCCCCGGCAGCTGCCTGAAGGAGGTCGAATCCGAGAGGAGGGAGGAGCGTGGAGACTAGGTGTGCTGGGGGTGGGGGCCCGGAGGGGTCGCTAAGCTCCGCCACAGCCCCCGCCCCCCTGCCTCCGCTCCCCCGGCCTCATCTTCCGCATTCTCACCTGGGCCGGCCTGAATCGCCGCCAGCCAGGCCTCCAGCCTTCCAGGCCTTCAGCCCTCCAGGCCTCCCCGCCTCCGCCAGCGCTCTGGTCCTTTGTGCGCTCACCCTGCCCTGCGGGGAGGAGGGTGAGAGGGGAAAGGAGGGGCCGGACCCGCCCTGCTGCCTCTCCCCCTTGCTCACCCTCCCCTACTGGATGGGAGCGCCCCCNCCCCCCCCCCCCCCCCCGGGCCAGGGGGCTTGGGTCAACCCGAGTAGATGTGGGGGCGCTTCCTCCTGCTCCCCCCTTTCAGCGTCGGCCCCAGGCGTGAAGTTCAGGGATTTGTCCAACAAATACTTGGCCTCTGAAGCGGTTCTCCATCTCGTTCTCGGCACATGGTCTCCCCCAGCTGGGGCCCCCTGGGTTTTGGAACTGGGTGGAGAGCTACGCGAGAGGATCTAGGTCAGAGCTGCCTTTTCTGCTGTCCACACTGGGCGGCCTGGGCGGGGGGGGGACTGGCAGGCTGCACCAAGCAGCCTGGGAGGGAAGGAGAGGCCTGTGTGGGTGGTGACTTCCCTCACACCCCTGCCCCCCTAGTCCTCTGTCTTCAGAAAGGGAGGGGGACAGAAACGGGGCAATACACCAAAACAAAGAGGGGGTGCCAGGGAAGTGGAGCCATACTGCTTTCTAATCATCCTCATTTTATGGGAGCTAAAGGGGGCCCGAGCCTTCATCTCACTGGATTGAAACCAGGATGCGCACCGAGGGACCCAGACAGCGGGAATGAGGCCTTTCCAGACTGCTCGCCCCAGGGGGGCTCTGTCCTTCAAACAGCTGAAACCTGATCATCAGAGGGCACTACTTTCCAACAGATTTGTATCACTGCCTCTCCCAGCCTTATCTGCTCCTACTTCCTGGGAGCTGAGCTTCAGATGAAGGCTCCATTTGAACCCCCCGCAGTGTTCTTAGGACTCCACGACAGACTCTTTGGAAGCTTCTTAGGCCAGCTCTGGAGGGTGAGCCAGACAGAGAGCCTGGAACAAACTCAAGGCTCTAGGTGCAGCAGCCGGGCTGGTGTGCCGGCTAGGAGGGGAGGGCTGGGCACCAGGCCGGCCCTTCTGCTCTGTTTTACACCACCTGCACTTGGGTGTGGTGGGGTTATCAGTGGCCGCCCCAGCGCATCTGCCTTCCCCCCAGCTTGGAGGGAAAAGGGGATCATGAACACGGATGGAGCCTTGGTTCCTGGCAAACCAAGGAGCCCGTCTCGTTGAAATGAAAGCTAATTGAGAAAAGCTTGCAACATTTAAGAAAAGACCTGAAAATCCATCCCCATCTGAGTGAGATGGGGCGGAGGGGGACGTCAGCAATGATGCGGCTATAATTGCATTCACAAATTCAGAGGGGAAAAAAAGTTGGGGCCACACGAGATCCAGAGTTTTGCTTTATTAGACATCTGTGCAGACAGAATTTGCAGGTACAATCTCGTCAAGTTGTGAACAGCTGCAAAGTTCTGTGGAGCGTGAATTTATCTTGTAGTGAACAAGACCCCAGTGGCTGATATTCTAGAGTAAAGTTCCATGATCCAAGCAGATGAGAGGTGTGATGTAACGGACAACAACTTGTATACGAGTCATCCACTTAGTCACTTCCCAGCATAAATATGCAGCTTACTCCCAGCTACTTCACCTCTACAATGGGAAATTCCGTCTTCGACTAATAATGCATTTGGACTCCTGTTTATATTGGCGCATGCGATTCTTTGCCACCCTGGCAATTAACCAGACCTAGACTCTAAAAGCTACACGTGATCTAAATAACATCCTAGGGGGTGGGCAGGCTCTGCAATCTGGACCCAATCTTAGTCCAGGCTCAACCCGGACTCAATCTTCGACTCTGCAGAGCCTGTATGTCTCCTCCTCTTTCTTGTTTGTCTGTGACTTGTCTGTTATTCAGCATTTATTAACGCCTGCTGGGCACAGAGAGGGCAGTTAGAAAGGCGATCCTCTGGCAGTTCTGCTTCCAAAACATGAACATCAGATAACATGCCAGGGACAGGTGAGTAACAGTCAAGACAACAGGCGTTTTAGAAATTTCCTAAGATTAGAAAATGAGTCCAAGTGTATTTATCCAGTGTTCTCATTCTAGAATATTTCTGTGGGCAGGAGGGAGAGGAGGGATGGAATTGGGGGATTCCCTTTAAGAAGCTCGACTATTGGGGCTGCATTTCCGGGACCAGAAGAAAGTCCAGTGGGATTCTCAGCCCTCTCCATCACCTGCTTGCCAACAGTGCAGAATTCAACCAACTTGCCAAAGAGAAATCAGACAAGGAGACATCTTCAGTGCAAGGTGGGAAAGGTATTACATTTGCAAAAAAAACAAAACAAAACAAAAAAAACCTTCACTAAATTACTCACACTTACACTTCATCGAGTGGGACAGCTGGACTTGTGCACCACTGGATTCCTTGCTGGAACCCTGTCTACTGTCAACACCGCACACGGACCACACTTGGCCGTCACAGTGACTGCTCTGCCCCATGAGAAGAAGCTGACAACCCTGTAGGGACGCAGAGTTTTCCTAGGTTGTCCTGCACAGTCACGTGGCATATAGAACCAGAAAGCTCAGCTCTCTGAGACTGGACTGGAGAATCGATACATGATTATGCTCCTTTCAAGATAAACTGTGAGACTTTGGGAAGCATGTGAGTGAAGCAAGGTCTGACGAAGCTGTTGATCCGGCTGCTGTCCCCTTTTTTTTCCCAGAGTGTTCCGAGCCTCGGCACCTCTGACTCCTGCTCAGTCTCGCATACATAGTCCATAAGCTTAACATCGGGTACAAATCGATAAGTAAGCGCAATTAAAAAATGAAGCCATGGGAAATTAAAGGCAGCAATGTCATCGACAAAATTCAAAGAGCATTTTCCTTTTGGTTTTTTTTTTTTAACAAGAAAAGCACATTGTAGAAATAAAGATTCTGTACAATATTCTAATATCGTATGTACATAAAATCATACTACTTATAACTCACTTGAGAAGTCTTATTTGCAAAGTATGGCTGGCAACACCAAAGAAAGACCCAGAACATTTAGCTTTTGAAGCAGAGCAGGCAGCAAGAGAACCCGAGCAAACACACGGCGGTGCCTGGACACGCGGTCCTGCTACGGAGCTCAGGTACGCGCCTAGCATTCTCTAGGTCAGTGGTTTGCTCGTGTTTCACATTCTAGCAGGGAATTCTGCAGCAGGCAGGGTGGAAAGACGTGCTCAAATGAAACAGGAAATGCTATTTCGAATCTGCATATCGGCTATGGTAATGCGTTTGTGAATCCAGCTTGCCTTTGGATCGGGTTCTTTAGCGCATCCTCCCCTCATTCATTATGCATGCCTCCAGGGATTTCAAATCCGGAGAAGGAGTTCCAGCAGACACACCAGTTGGTTCCTCAGCTCGTCTGTCCTTAGGGTGCCTTCCCTCCCCCCCCACCTTCGTCGTCCTTCGCAGGCCACTCCTGTGAGGGCTAAAAGCACCACCCCCAAGCCGGGTGGAGCCCCAGCCCCACTCACAAAGGGCAGGGTGTGGGACCCCGGCTCGGCTCTTCACTTGAAAATCCTCTCCCTAAGGGAGCCCCAAACAGGTAGACTGCAGGCACTGGGGTGCTTTTCTGCTTCCAACCAAACCTCAAGTTAGGAGTTCTCAGATTCCCATGGCACCACAGTCCCCTGTGGGTGTCTACTGAAAATGCAAATGCTGGTCCCTGCGCCCCCCACCAAGACTCAGCTTCAATTTGTAAAAGGAATAGGATCCAGAAATCTGCTTTTAAGAGGCACCCAGGCAGTCTCAGGAGGGGGAGTCACAGATCAGCTTTGAAAAGAACTGGCTGAATTCATCAAGTACATATCTATGAATTCCTTTTAGAGACGCTTTAAAAACTGAAGATTTTAGTGAAACATTTCATAGCACAGATTCTCAACCCGTGTATCACCAATGTATTCTTTTTGAAATGTGGGAATGTGGGGCCAAAACTCTTTGGGAGATGAGGGTGAGGAGGGAGTAAATTTAAAATATGGACCCTTGTCAAGGTGAGGGGCTGTTCCAGACTCCTGGGCTTGGTGGTATGAACAAGGCAAACTGCACAACCATGTCCTCACACAGAAGCCCACTAAGGTTAACTTGAATTACTTATAAATTCAGAAATGAGGATCTGGCATCTGGGGAATGATGTCACTGCCTACGATTTGGGATAAGTCAGCAGTGCCTAAATAATTCCATCGAAGCAAGCTTTCACCTGCTGAAAGGTGAAGGGGCACGCTGTCCCACTCCCTCGAACCCTAGATTAGCTGGGATCATACTGCCTCCTCACTGAACCTATTCAGAATTGAAATTATGAGAATCTAAAATAGTGCCCAGTGTGGGCAGGCCCCTCCCACTGGTGGAACACACTCCCAGCTCCTGCTGCATCACCACTTTTAATCACGTGATGATGAAAAGAAATTAACTTCAGATGGACGGCATTTTATATGGACTGCCATCCAAAAAACGTAAAAAGAAAACTCTCAAATAGATAAAGAATCTCCTCCCGGCTCACAGCTCTCATTTCAAATCTGGAAAGAGAGCAATAGGGCATCCTCACAGAGATCCATTCAAAACAAGCTGAATCACCGCCTAGAAATGGACTGAATCCCGTGTCGGGTGGCTGTTTCACCCCTGGGTACCTATGAAAACTAGCTGCTCTTCCAAGATGCTCGGATTTCTTATTCCCAAACCTCAATCTCCATTTCCCACAGTTTTTCTGACTCCAGTGTGCCCTCAAAACTCCCTAATTATTTCTAGCCCTACTTGTTCCCATCTTCCCTGCTGAAATTCCGGTGGGCAATGCTGAGGGTCAAGGACAGAGAAAGAACCGTCAGGGTTGAGGTCAGCAAGTGCAGGGGAGCGGAGTCCTGGGGGCGGGGTGGCAGGCAGCGGCGGGGGCGGGCCTGTTAGTAATTTAAGAAGTCAATCCCAACCTTGACGCTCTTTGAGGTGGCTATGTCGACGGCCGTGGCCTTGATCTCTGTGTCCCCGAACTGCATGAGGGTCTGGATCTCCCTCCGGGCGGGCACAGCCATGCCGCTGGTCCCCGTGAGGTCCAGGCGCAGCGTGCCGCACTTCTTGACCCCCGGGTCGGTGATGAAGCTCACGTCGTCGTGCTCGGAGCTGTAGATGTTGATGACAATGACCAGCTGGGAAGGCTTGGCCGGCGTGTAGCTGCGCTTGACCAGCTCCCCCAGGGCCACCGACTGGTCGGCGGAGATGAACTTATCGAAGACGTCGGTGCACCAGCGAGTGCCGTCCTTCACCAGCAGCTTCTCGGGTGGGTGCTTGCCCTCCACGTAGCGGTTCAGCACGCCCACCCCGTAGGTGAGCGGCGACCGGCGCACCTTGATGACCGCGGGGTCCAGGCCGAAGAGGACGGCGCCCTTGAGGATGGTGAGGCCCACGTCCTGGGGGATGATGATGCGACACTTGTCGCCGAAGGCCGCCTGCACTGCCTGCTGCAGGAGGGGCGCCTCTGCAAAGCCCCCCACCAGGAAGAGGAACTTGACAGTGGACACCTCGGGCTTCTGAAACAGGTCCCCTGAAAACGAAGAGGAGGGGACAGCGTTCTGTCACCAAAAGCCAGCCTCCAAGGGGGACTGGTGGCCCGAGAACGTGGGGAACAGACAAAACCCCTGGGCCCCTGGCGGACAGACATGGCGGAGCTGGTTGAGTTTGTGAGGAGCTGGTCTTTCAAAGAAAGGGGTTTGCACACCAGTATGCTCCGGAATGAAAACCAAAGCTGCTGGTAAGTAGAAACTCATTTTTACGGCTAGATGGTGATGGTTTTAAGTAGTAATTTGTTAGGCATCAATGCAGACTCACGTTCTCCAAGCCTGTGGGCCTGTTAAGTCAGTCAAGGCAGGCTGTTCTAAACACTGTTCTTCGGTTTGCAGAGGGGTTCTGATTTGGTCAGTGTGGGGTGGGAAGTGGATGGGGGGCTAGGATACTGAGCAAGGTCCCCAGTGAGTCTACTGGTATCCCCAAGTGAGGGCCACTGAGGTGGCACACAGTAACTGCACGGCCAGATCGTTTGCCCTCTCCAAGGAGACCCTTCTCTGGTCCACGTAACTGTTCCTCCTCCCCAGCCAAGATTATGGCTCCTAACGCACCCTGAGAAAGCAAAGACTACACATTCCCTAGGCCCTGTCCCTCCAGGAGAATAATGCTGCAGAGCTCCCAGCATCCTGACTTTTGAAGTCAAACTCAAGGCCAAGGTGAAGACAGGCTCCGGGCTGCTTTATAGTGCCTGAGGGGAAGGATCTGGAGAGCCTATGCCCAGAAAGCTCCCACATACATACCCAGGCCCCGACCTGTGGCTCCCAGCCCCAGAGCCCCTGCCAACCTGACTTCACACGCACTAGCTAGTGATGCTAGAAAAGTCACTCCCCATTCCTGGCTCCGCCCTACCGAGTGGCCGAGCCCTGGCAGGTACTTACGGAGGTGCTCAATGATGCTGTCGATGGTCGGCTTAAAAAGAGCATTCATGGCATCTGGACTCATCCTCAGCATCCCTTGTGAGGACCACTTCACAAAATCCACACTGGGGGGGTGCAGCACAGAGAGAAAGAAGCAGTGAGTGTGTGAACGAGACCCAGGCTCTGTGCGCAGAGACGGGCCCTGGCAGAAGACCTGTCACACCGGAGGGAGCAGAAGGGTTCGAAAGTCCTTGGAAATATCCTCAACTGCCAGAACCTGGACCCTTAGGTGCTCAAAAGCTAAGACGCAGCCTCTTCTGTTTCTCTTTGCTTTGTGCTGTGGCCAACCTTCCCTCGGGAGGGTGAAGCCAAAGTCTAGTGCAAAAGGGTAGGGAAAGAATGAAAGGGATCTTTTTGTTTGAATGACCACATTTTTTTCATCGAGCAATAGTGCTATTTGTGTTCCATTTAAGGCTCAGATCATGTGTCCGCTGTGCTGCTGCCTGAGGCTACGAGCCTGGGTGCTCAGGCAGGGTTCCTTCAGCCCTCCAGGCACCTGTCCCATGACCGGGCCGAGCATAACCCTAGCAGGATGCCCCTTTCTCTGTCAAAGGCACAGAGCATCCAAAGCAACGGCATGGGACAGAAAGAGCACTGGACAGGGAGTCAGGATTGCTGGGCTCCAGGATGGCCTCTGCCACTCAGAGGCTGTGGGACTTTGGGGCAAGTTGGGCTGCATCTTCTCTGAGCCCCAGTCTCTTGTCTGGAAATCAAGGATAATACAACTTGTCTTACCTCCCTCACAGGGGTTGTTGTGAAGATGAAGTTAGATATCACGTCTGTGAAAACACTCTGGACACTTTCTGTTACTAAAGGAATGCCAGGGACTGTTTATTACAGCACGTGCCCACCCATTCCCAAGTTCAAAGAGGCCAAGTGAATGGTGTCTCTGTCCCTGAAGCAAAGCACGTACCAGCTGCTTCCTAGCATCACATTCTAGATGCTGTCAGGGCTCCCTGACCAGGCAGTCTTTCTGTGGCCTCGGCTAAAGGACAGTGTGGGACGGTGTGGAATGACCCAGTGGCTGGCTGTGGCCAGTCTCCCCAGAAGGAGAGCTGACAGGCCCCAGAACTGGGTGAGCAGGACTTGGGGTTCAACTCAGAGCAAGCACCTCTGTGGGGGGCTGGTGGACAGACAACATGAGCCTAGTACGAGTCCAGCCCGGACCCTGCTCCAAGGGCAAGAAAACCTAAAATCGTATCTACTTTGTTTCCCTTAAACAGAACCCAGGCTTCTTAGAGAAATGGCCAATTGCAGGTCTGGGATGGGGAAGATACAAGATGAGCCGGGAGCATCTCCTCTAACCAGAAGTCAGACCAACACATCGTATCCATGGGACTCAGGAGCCAACCTGGAGAGGCTCCTACTGGCCGAGATGGGGCATGTTGACTAGCAAAAAGGATATGACCACCATGGTTTAAAACACATCAAATACGCCTAAATCCATGAAGTCATAATGGTATTCCCCTTATGTCCCCACAAAAGAAAAAAAATGCATTTGTCACTCAGGAGAATGCTAGGAAATCAACAATATTTTTTAACAAAAAATTTATAAATGAAAGGGAAGAACCAAGCATGTCTTTCCTATATGAACTGTACTTCAGGGCAACCAAACCACAGAGAGGAACTGCTAGCATGCTCTCCAGAAGCAGGCTAGCTAACGAACGCAGGAGTGAGAGACTAAGGGGCCACCCCTTAGCACAACAGACGTAGGCAACAACACTCCATGGCGCTAGCATCTCAAAAGAAGCCACCAGCCAACAGCACGTGCTCCCTGACACGAAGCCACGGGAAATACTACCCTCCAGGAAGTAGGCTTGCCAAAAACTCCAACTTAACTCTCACCAAATCTCCAGCTCGATCTGCCAATTTGTACAACATACCAGGAGGCCTAACATGTTATGTGGGCGTGCAATGAGCAAAATCCCAGACTGGAGGAAACGCTATGGGACAATCAGCTTTATCATCTAAAACACTGTAAGGAAAAAAACAAGAGGGCAAACCTATATAGGAAGTAGGGACGTATCAGAGAATTGCCATGGATAGCCATCTTTGGGATATTAAGGCAAACAGAAAAAAATTATAAGACAATGGGAGAAATTTTAACGTTAACTGGGTATTTGAGGGTATTGAAGAATTGCTCGTTTTAAGTGTGATCGTGATAATAGTGTCAGGGTTACGATTTTAAATATGTCCCCCTCAGAGATACATGCGGACATATTTAGGGATTAGGTGATGGTCAGATTTGCTTTGAGATGCTTGGGGGAGGGTCTGCAAGGATTTAGGTTGGTCGGGAACTGACAGTTGTTGAAGCTGAGTAAGGAGGTTCATTTTGCACAGGACACGTTTGAAATTTTCCACTCTCAAAAGACTTTGAGAAACTTATGATTTTTGTCTATTAATTTTGGAATCCAGCTTTAAAAGAGCTTCCAAATGTTCATTTTGCAACAAGCTGAACTACAAACACTCGCCTACGGCCAAGAGACTCAGAGTAGCAGGAAACGCAGGATCCCACGGGATTCGTTCAACAAATATTTACTGAGCACCTGCTATGCCTGTACCAGACTGTTGGGGATACTGGGGACGCAGCAGAGGCCAAAACACACAAAATTCCCTGCTTCCACAAAGCTTATAATTATTAGTACATAATAAAAGCTAACACGAAAATAGTACTTTCTAGGTCCCAGGCATTGTGCTCAGTGCCTAACCTATGAATTCACTTCATCCTCATGACAACCCTTTGAGGTATAAGTGGAACCGGTGTCCCCCCTTTCCAGATGCAAAACTGAGGACCAGAGAAGTTGAGTCACTTGCCCCAGGTCACACAGCTTCTCCATAGGACTGGAAGTCAGAGTCCACACCCCCCTCCTCCCTCCCATCAACAAGATCCACCTTCTAGAATGGCCTAAGCCACTGGTGAGTCCCACTCACTTGCTCTTCCTCAAGGCGTGCTCCACGCTGTGCCCGCGGAACTTCTTGTAGTAGTCGATGAAGGAGAAGGGCAGGGTGATGTTCAGTGGGTTAGTTCGGTCCGGGGCAGCTGCCCTTTTACGAGACTCAAATGCAATCATTAAGTCAACCCAGGCCGCGGGACGCTTGATTTTGAATTGCTCGATAAAATCCTCTCCGAATATTTTACACAGAAGTTTCTCAAATTCATAATCTACCCCTAAGGATCCATAGGGTCCACCTGGGTCAAGAACAAAAGGAGAGCGCTCCCCTTGTTAGAAACTGCCAGAAACTGAATCCAAACTCTGAGAAACAGCCTACCCTCTGTTCTCTGAAACACAAAGTAGCACGACTTAGACCCAGTTCGCAAACAGACCGCAGCTCTAAATTTTTCCTTAAGCTTTAAAACCCTTAGGTTCTTCTCCTTCCGGGTGGAGAAACTTTTTCATGCAGAATCACCTGTCAAGAAGCTGTTTAAAATCAGTTACGTTTTATTTTAATTTTTCACGATTTTATTTTTAAGTCATCTCTACACCCAACGTGGGGTTGAACCCCGAGAGGGAGAATCACACGCTCTACCGACTGAGCCAGCCAGGTGCCCCATAAAATCACTGCCATTTTACATAAAATGGATACATATAACTAAGTAGGAGCGTCACAGTATTTCCACCCGAGAAATCTAAGGACTGGGTCTGAAAATCAGCCGGCCCACCTAGGCCCCCGTGATCTGTTAATGACTCATCATCCCACTCCCACCAAGGGAGAGAGCCTGTTGCTTGCTTTGGCAACCTCGATCCAAGACCAGGTGTTCCGAGACCTCCCTAGAACACTTAACCGTAGCACAAAATCAGAGGTGACAATCAGAACTTTCAGGAAAAAATTCCCTTGTCCAGGATCTAAAACAAGCTCATTTCATGCCAAAACCCAAGCTATGGTGGTTTGTGTTTTAAAGAACATTTAACTGCATTTTGTTCCCCAGTTCCACGCAGGAACCCTCTCTGTGCTGGTAGCAACCGAGAGAAGGAAGTACCAAGAGAAATCTGACATAAGAGAAACGGCTCAGGAATGAGAAAATCAGCCATGCAGGGGCTCACCTGTTGCTTTATACAGTTCTTTCAGGTGTCCTTCCGGTAACCGTATCTGATGGACGGTCAGGTCTACGGTGCCCCCGCCACTGTCCACGACCACATACTTGTCACCTGGGACAAAGACAGCCATCCTTTACATAGACCACTTGTCAGCCCCATCCTGAAACAAGCTGGGGGGGTGACGACTTGGCATACCCAACTCAACACCATCAACACTTCTCATTAGCACGATGGTTTTGCAAATTAGCTGCACAGCAAAGTTATTCGTGACGGAAGAGAATGCAGTAATGTCTGCCCAGGAGTGTGGGTTAGCATGGATGGTAAAGAACCCGGATGAGTGGATCTTTAAGACGGGAGCATGCCTGTCACACGCTGTTGCATCCCTGGCACGTAGAAGCGGACAACTTCCTGCCAAGGTTTAGAGCGCCATAAAATGACCTGCTGTTTAGCACAAGACTTACTCCAGAACTGGGGAGCTCCAATTCCCACTTTTCTTCTAAAGAGTCTGTATGGTTTTAGAACATGCAAAATCATAGCCCCAGAAGAGCTCTCCTTGGGTGGGTGGTCTTTAAAACCACCTGATTCTGAACGTTTTCTGCAAGGGCCAAAGGAGCCAACAGGAATGCATTTTTGCCAGCAGCACAGAACAAATCCAGCAAGGGCAAAGGACATTCAAGAACGCTACCTTCCTCCAGCTCGGACCAGATTTCTCCTATGACATTCTCCACCAAAAAGGTCCGGCTCTGCCGATTACGCCGTATGTGTTCCTTAGCTAGTGGCCGACAGAAAGAAAATGACGGGTAAGAAAGCATGAAAAAGCGGGCAGTCATCTGCAGTCAGTGAAGGCAACAGCACGAGGAGGGTTAGGGACAGAACATTTAGCAATACTCGACCAAAATGATTACATAAATATGACATTGGGAAACCCAAAGCCAGACCACTTCCACCAGCCTCCATCTCTTCATTGCACGGCAGCCGGGCTTGCACCCTGCTGGAAAACTCGCCTTGGAGAAGCAGCAGCCCTTCTTCCGGTGACAGTTTTTGGGGGGAAAGGGTTAAAAAATCGACCAGATTCCTGGCTTTGCTGTCCTGGGGAGGAACCTGTCTGCCAACAAGCTTGCTGTGCACTTCGTTAAATAATTTCACCTCAAGGAACTCTGTCTCATGCAAGGAATGTCGGGTATGTTTTCCTAATCTGGATCCTGGATAAAGGGGACTGGAGCCACTTCCCAACCCCAGTGAGGCCAATATGCTCTTCAGCCACAAGGTGGCGCTTCAGCCACAGGGCGGCCCCTCCGAACCTAGCAAAGCCCTGGCTGCCTTTTTCCTAAAACTGGGGAACAACATGGCTGTGGCCCAGGCCATTTAGTGGCTGTGACGCTTTGCGTGGGGTGACTGCATCTGTCACAGGCCGCCCGACGGCCCTGGGAAGCAGACAGGACACAAATCATCGTCCTTCTGTTCAGAGGAGGAAACTAGGTCAGACGAGGTTAAGGGGTTTGCAGTTCCCACGACTCAGTCTTGCAGCTCCAAATCCACCCTTGGACCACGGACCCTCACGCCTTTGAGATTGAACAATTTACAGTGAAAAAGCAGAACACCAACATTAAAAGATGAGAAAGGTGCTGTGAGAGGGTATCTGGGGATCAGCAGGTGCCAAGGTGCCCAACTGGGGCAAATCACTTTACCCATCTGGGCCTCAGTTTCCACATCCATAAAATGGGGAATAATAACACTTGGCCTAAGTTCCTCACAGACAGAGCAGGCACTGGTTCTCTGATTTCATCTCAGCACCCAGTGTGACACCCAGCACACAGCAGGTGATAATCAAGGCAAAGCACCAAGTATGAGACCCGGTATCGAACACATGATCACTACAATGAACAATTTAGAGCAACCCCCGATTTTACAGATAAAGGCTCTGTCCACTGCTCTGCTCCCCCATCCCACAAACTTGCCCCCCCCCACCAGTTTTTCTAGTCCCTAACCTGGTGCTGCTGACTTTGAATTGCCCTACAAATCCATCTGTTGCTGGTTATCCAATTAAGGACCCTTGACCCTCTAGCCTCTCCTAGCAAGGACCACCGTGTTTGCAAAACAGTGTCTTCTCTGGGGATTAGAACGGCAAGAGCCGGTCAGCTCTTAAGTTCTTCAGGCCCTGGCATTCCGTGGGGAAGCCGTCGCGACTAACAAGTCTTTGCAGGCCTGGGAGGGATCCTCAGGCTTGGGGCTTCTCTCCTGTTCCCAGTACTGTCTCCAGAGGGGCTTCTTTTGCTGACCCTGTAGTGGGCATTTGGTTTGCTAAAACAATCTAGATGTCATTCATAAAGAAATGATCAAGCCAGACTAATAAAATATATTCGAAGCTCTCAAAAAAAAAATTATCACGTTTTCAGGCAAATTAAGCCCAAGGTTATAAAAAATGGATCCTTTACTGATCTCATGAAATCCTTTTGGTGCAAATAATAGGGACAGCAGCCCTGTGGTGCTGGGGGCAGAGGGCCAGCCTCGTTACCCTCAGTAGTGTCCACTGGGCGTCCACCGTGGAGAAGCATCGGACAGCAGAGAACAGCCTGGGGCAGGGGAGCTCAGGGCCCTAATGCCAACCAGGGAACTGCTGGTTAAGGGCTCTGCCAGCAGGCAGCACCCCCTCCTTCCGGGAGACAGGCCGTAGCTGTAAAACAAGGCTGGGGCAGAACCCCTGCTTTTTTGCCCCTCTGAGGGGTGGTGGCCAACAGTGTGAGGATTTCAAAAACCCAAGAGACCTTCTGAGCACAAGATGAGAGCAAATTCCACAAGGCACAGGACACAGACACGGAGAAATGTGCAGGTAGACGGGATAAGTTCAAGGAAAGGAACCCCGAACCTGAGCTCGCAGGGAAGGCAAGCATTCGAAAACAGTTTCCCCTTCAAATGTGAGTGTCACACTTAGGACGTGTTCAGCAGAGCTGCGCTACGATCAGCTAATTCTGACCTGTGTGTGAACCAGTACGAGCCCGCACAGCCCACTCAGTCGTGCGTCTCTTTTCCCATGAAAACGATGAAGAAAATGTAAATAAATGTCACCCTGAGTATTTAAAACTAAGACACTTGATTTAGTTACCAGTAAGGCTAGCCTCACATGCTTTGGTGGAGGCCAAGCAGTACCCCAAAAAAGGCACATCAAGCCCTCCGTGGAAGGGCCGCGGCTTCCACTCGCCCGGGTGAGTCAGGCGTGAGGTGCTGGCACTCAGGCCCCAGCCTGGCCGGCTGCCTGGGGCCCAGCGGACTCTTCGCCCTGACTTATGGCTGAGGCTCACCCACCGCTCCATCTCGGGTTGAAAACGCAGAGAGGCGGCCTCTGGGGCAGCGTGACCGGGGGAAAAGGAAGAGGAGAATTCTGGAGAAGAGGATGCAGGGGCAGGGATGTGTGCACAGGAATGCACGGCCCGCGAAGGCAAAGCCAGGCCCCCATGCTGTGGGCAGTGCAGACACAAGCCTCGGGTGTGGGGACCAAGGAAAACTTGGACCCAGGCTGTCGGGGACCAGGGGATGGCAGTTCTCGCTAACGCTCTCCCTCTCCTCCTCGTCCTGGGTCTGGGTCTTCCAGGATGGGGTGGGTGTGGGGATGGAGGCCCTCCTCTGGGAAGCACCCACAGCACTCCAATTAGGGCCTGTGCTCGCTCACGTTGGTGTCTCTGACCCTGACCTAGGGCGTCTGCAAACTGCGTGGCCCTGGACAGACTCACAGAACCCCGGATAGAAGGGAAAACAGATCTGAGGACCAAGACTGTGACCAACCTGCACAGAGGTAAATATTAAAGAGGAAATGTTCCTTAATGCCCATCCTGGCTCCCCCTAGGCCGTGCGCCGTCCCATGGCTAAATGAGCATCAGCCGGGTCAGGAAGACTCGGCCCCACTCATCTGTATTTTAAACTCTGCCAGGTTCACGGCTAAGACACATAATGAGCTTGCCACACACGAAGTGGCCCCAATGAGTGAGTCAGCAGTAAATCAACAGTCTTAATGAAGGAATTAATAACAGGCAAGTGGGATTAGATTAGGATCAGTGAATAAATGAGAAAAATTAAGAGCCTAGTAAAATGTAAGGCCACGAGCTATGCTCAGGCCACCTGCAGGTGCTTGGAGAGAAGCACCCTCCCCCCGCCCAAGGCACACGGGTGGGCAGGTGATGACCCCAGGTAACTACTGCGGAGTTTCCGGGGGGCCCTCGGGAGGCCAGGTCGGGGGGCCGAGGACAGAGGTGCTTACGTGTAGCCGACCTCTCTGGGAGCATCTTGATTCTTCATTAGTGCTCAGGGCCTTTCAGTAATCAGTGCCCAGAACCATGCAGGGGCGGGAGGGGAGCAAGCAGGGAGGGGAGAGAGAGAGCAGGAGGTACCCTGTGCAAACCCGGCTCCCACTGTGTCACTGGAGCTGTACCCGTTGACCGCGGCCTTGCTGCTCAGCTCGATCATTTGGTGCAGCCGCAGCTTCCGGCAGTAGATGGAGGCCGCCTCGGGCTCCAGGGCGATGATGAGCTGCTCGGAGTTCTCGGGGGAGGCCAGGCCTGCCTGGAAGACAGAGGCAGGACCGCTCTGAGGACACTCGCACATCCGGTGCTGACGCCCTCCAGGAACGGACACTCATGCTCTGCCGTCCACAGACCCCTGCAGGGCTTACACTCGGGGGTGACGGGGTGCTGGGCCCCAGGGTGGGTCCCCAAACACTGTGGAGGGGCCGAAGAAAATGTATGGTGCCTTTGGGGAAATGCAGGGCTCTCTGGGCCTGGGGGCTTCTTTCATTTGGGACTTGCTCGGCCCAGAACTGAGCAGCATGAAGGGGGAAATGCCCCCAAACTCTGAAAACTGTCAGGGGATGGAAGGCGGGTGATCTGTTTCTGGTTACAATGGGCCAAATGGTCTAAGGGCAGACCCCAGTCTTTGCTGGCCCGGAAACAAATGGGCCATCGCTGGACCTCAGCTACGCAAGCGTAAGATTTGGCTGGCTGGGAATCTGACGTGCCCCTAGCACACGAAGGAGGGCTCCGGGGCTCTGGAGAAAGCCCTCCTGGAATCCCACAGTCTCACACTTTCTAGAATATGGGTCAAAAGCAGCTGACAGTTATTTTATTCAAAGACCTTATCCCTTTAATAGCAGACATGCTTCTGCTCTGTGACATCTGTTTTGTTCCAGTCACAGCCCCTTACAGGAGCCGGCCAGGAGGCTCCGGGACCACCCTTTGGAGAGCACTCGGAGACATGAGCCTGGCGTGGCCTCTACCAGGTCCCTGCCCACCTCCTGTGGCCTTGAACTGAAGTGCGGGGCCTTGCTTGCTCATTGAAGCCATTCAAGCCCCAAAGGCTTCCTGGTCGCCAGCATGATGAGACAGAGACTCGCTGTGTGCCCTTTGGCGCTGCTACTCCCTAGGGAACTTCGGGTGCTGCCCTCGTGCCACACCCACTTTGGAGGTCTCACTAGTTCTACGCCAGGCCTGTAAGGTTTAGTGGACTCATCTTGTAGATCGGGGTGAACGGTCTGCCTAATGTCACAGATGCACAGTGACCTCTCCCCAGGAGGAGCCAGCCTAGAGTCACAGATGGAAGGGTCTTAGAAGGTTCAATTATTGGACAAGGAAGGGAGGGGGTTCAGGTTAGAATATTAGAAATGCAAAGGCCCTTCTTGGCCTTTTGTCCAACGACTTCACTTTATGCAGAAAGAAACCAAAGCTCAGAGAGGTAGGGTGACCTTGGACTCTCAGTGCTGAAACCCGGACGGTCTTCGGCTCACGTGTATCCAATCTGTATGTGGCCGAGCAAGCCCAGATCCAGTCTTGAGCCTCGCAGACCAGCTCTTTAATTGGTTCTTGGTTCTCCTGCTCTCAGTGACTCCAGGTGTCATGGTGGCACCCAGGCCTTTCGCTTGGACAAAACTCTCAGGGTGTCTCTAATGCTCTTCCTTCCCTGGTTTCAAGGTACGATCTCTTTACCCAGTTGCTCCAGGACAGCACTGGGCGGTGCACCACCTCTAATCGCATGTAGTCAATTCTCCGTCATAACCGTGCCCCACATGAACCAGTTAACTGTGTCTTAATGAGAAACCACGGGCAGGCAGGTGACTTAAATCTTCCCCCTGCCGATACCAGATGCCTCACAAGAACCTCTTCCGGAAGACCGACTTTACAAAACCTACACCATCCACAGAAAAACTGCCTCCTTTTTGCTTTGTGCCCTCAGCTGTTAGCCGAACACAGGACAGCGTCTACGCCCATCGGTTTGGTCCCTGTGTGGAAGAAGGCCTGCGTGCCCATCAACAGGCCACTGACCCAGACACCTAAGATTTCCCACTACTCCCGACCCGAGGGACTAAAAGTCCCCCTCCCCCAGCCTCCCGCAGGGTCACGTGAGACATCCTCAACGCCAAGACAGCTGAAGGCTGCAGCACCCAATGACAGGGAACAAGGCTTACAGACCTGTGTCACCAGGAAAGTTGCAACTTCTGAACCTTAAGGCCCAGGATCCCAGAAGAAATCCAAAATAAAACCAAGAGAAGCTCCCGTCTAAAGGACCACTCCCGAAGACTGACTTTTCCACCTTTGTGGGTTTGTAAAGTCAGGGGCCTCCTAGAATAGAAGTTAGTAGGTCCAGCTTTCCAGAAAGTGGTGTGAGGAAGAAGGAAAAACTAGCTGCAAAGAAACCACCAGGCCGAAATGTTTAAGACGGTCCTCCAAAGTTCAGAAGGGAAAACAGCCTGGGAGGAGGGGTGAGGAGAGCAGAGCGCCAGGGCCGCGCCCCCGTGCTGGTGGGAAGGAGGAAAGGCTCACTACAGCCCCGTGTCCCACTAGGATGTCCGCCCGCCAGGCAGTCTCCCCCGACGTGGCCGCAAAGAGCACCGGTGGGCCTGGACCCAGCAGTGGAGGACGGGAGGGGAAAAGAAGAAAAAATAAATGCCTTCCTCCCTCTCCACACCTTCCCCGAGACTGTGAGCAGCCACTCTGAGGTAGATGTGAAGTATCCAGGCGCCGGGCTGGCTCAGTCGAGTGTCTGACTCTCGGTTTCAGCTCAGGTCGTGATCTCAGGGTCCTGAGATTGAGCCCCACGACTGGCTCCGTGCTCAGCAGGGAGTCTGCTAAAGATTCTCTCTTTCCACCTCCCTCTGCTCCTCCTCCTCCCCTCACTCTCGCTCTCAAATCTTAAAAAAAAAAAAAATAGATGCGAAATATTTATACAGAAAACCAAATCAAGAAGTCCAGAGAAGCGGGGGCGCCTGGGTGGCACAGCGGTTAAGCGTCTGCCTTGGGCTCAGGGCGTGATCCCGGCGTTATGGGATCAAGCCCCACATCAGGCTCCTCCCCTATGAGCCTGCTTCTTCCTCTCCCACTCCCCCTGCTTGTGTTCCCTCTCTCGCTGTCTCTATCTCTGTCAAATAAATAAATAAAATCTTAAAAAAAAAAAAAAAAAAAAAAAGAAGTCCAGAGAAGCGAAGAGCACTGAGAACAGTTATATGACTTGAGGTATGTGACTTACACAGTCCAGGTTCCCCCGGGAGGCTCCCACATCCTGAAGATATGGAAGACACACAGGCTGCCCCAAACTGCCCCAAACAGCATGGCTACACCTCTTGGGGGAGGCCTTTCATCTGTCCCTCCCCAGCTGGGTTGGCCTCAGCCCCCCAGCAAAAGCCTTGACCCATTTCCACAGAGGGCTCCCCATGGTACCCAGGAGAGGATGCAGGTGGGGAGGACCTCAAACCAGCAGCGGGGGCGGGGGGTTAAGATCAGTGAGAGGCCAGGACAAGGTAACCACACTCCTTTGCTCACACCAGCCCCCGTCCTGCTCCCCACAGAGTGAGGGGCCATGTCCCAACAGCAACTGCCATGGGGGCCGCAGCGGAGAGCTGAAGGGTTGAGGAAAGAGGAGGCAGCTGGCTCTGCCAGGTTCCCTCTCCCCAGGAGGGGTCCCAGGGCTGCCTGTGGACTCCAAGAAAAAGAGGAAATGCAAAACAATCTGCCAGTCGCTCCAAAACTCAGGTGTCTTTATCTCTGGGCGGGAGGCCCCAGTGCCTGGAAGGGTAGGCTTTCTTCCTGCATGAACACTTGCAGTCCTTCTCGGCAGAAGCCCGCAGCCTGGCAGCTGTCAGGACACCCGGGATCAGGCCTGGGCCCGCCAGAGCAGGGGAGCACACGCGGCTTTGGCTAATTCTGTCTCTGAAGCTGGTACCTCGCAGCTGCTGTTCCATGTAAGCTCTCCCTCCCCGGCGCCCCGGGCGGCCAAGCACTTAGCCTACTCTGTCTCGAACGATAGATCGATAGATCGTGCAGGCACGCCGAGCCTCTCTTGCAAGACGCTACACTTTCCAAGGGCGGCACACAGCAGGTGCTCGGGGGTAGCTGCTGGGTGAATGAACCCACCATCTCTCCAGCCAGCCTGCATTCTGCGATTTCCTGGCCCTTGTCTCCGAAACACAGAATGAGAGCCTTCCGCTGACATGACCTGGGGAGGCTACAAACAGAAAGTGTCTGCACGGAGAACGCACGAGCCCATTTGAGTCCTCCGCGAATCCGGGGCAGCAGGAGCACCGCCGTAGCCCTTTGGAGAGCGCTGCCGCCTGGTCATGAGCCCCACTGGGGAGGAGCGTTGAGAAACCCGCACTCGAGGGAGGCCGAGGATGTGGGCATTTGTACCGACTCGTCTGCCCCTCAGCCCCGTGTCCGCCAGGGCAGCCGGCCAGCGACCGCGTGCACAGCTGTGGAAGATGGCCAGACTGCCAGACGGCGGGGCGACGGCTGCCCCGGTTCTGGACATCAGCGGCTTGGCTGTTGTTTGTTCCCCCGACGTGATTATTTTTCACTGCAGTGCGAAGTGTTACTCCCTTTAGGTGAGATCTTCCTCCATAAGGGAAGGTCTTTTATTCGGCAGGTTTCCAAACCCACGAGGGTTACACATTTTCAGCAAAATGCCTCTAGAAATCAACGGGACTATTTCCTATCCATGAGGACTCTCCCTCAGGACTCAGTGGAACTGTCTCCCATTCTAGGTCTTCCCTGAAGGCCTCAGAAGGGGGATCAGCTGTTCTTCCTGCTACCGTCTGTCCAGCAAATGCTCTGAGAGGGTCTAACGGGGTCCTGAATTATAAAACATAGAGACTCAACCCACTTTTTCAACAAAGCATTTGACACAAGAGGAGTTTTTGGAGTCTCACAGATAAAACTGTAACCGTAAAGTGCTCCACGGCCCCCGCCAACCGCAGCATGGAATCCCAGACTTCTGAGTGGAGGCCCTAGAACCATCTACCCCAGGCCTACTTCTTCCATGAGAGGCTGCCTAGAGCCTCATCGTGCTCTGCACCAGGCCAGGGGAGGAGTAAAGCTCAGCCCCCATCTGCCTGTGCCATGAACTTGGGCTCATGGGGCCGCCAACGGGCCTGAAGGAGGGACTCCATTTCCTGCATGCAAACAGGGCAGATGTGACCGATTTCCCAGCTGCCCTGAAGGAGTACCACCCTATCTCCTCCTTCTAGCTCCTCCGCCTGAAGCCAGGCTGACGGCAGCACACTGGGTGGAAGGGATGGTGGGCATCCTGAGATCTCAGAAGCTGGCTGACCCAAGAACTACCCAAGAACTATGGTTTTTGCCAGGTTCTGTGTTAGCATTCTCCAGAGAAACAGAACCAGTAGGACATATGTAAACATAGAGATTTCTTGTAAAGAATTGGCTCACACCACCATAGAGACTGACAAGTTCCAAGACCTACAGTCACCACGCTGGGGAGCGATGAAAGCTTATGGTATAGGTCCCTTGCCGGCAGCCTTGAGACCCAGGAAGAGCTAATGTTTCAGTTTTGGTTTTTTTTTTAAAGATTTTATTTATTTATTCGAGAGAGATAGAGACAGCCAGTGAGAGAGGGAACACGAGCAGAGGGAGTGGGAGAGGAAGAAGCAGGCTCATAGCGGAGGAGCCTGACGTGGGGCTCGATCCCATAACGCCGGGATCACGCCCTGAGCCGAAGGCAGACGCTTTAACCGCTGTGCCACCCAGGCGCCCCTAATGTTTCAGTTTGAGTCCAAAGGGAGGGGAAAAAGTTTGAAGGCAGGCAGCCAGGAGGAATTCCCTCTTATTCTAGGGAGTTTCAGCCTTTTGTTCCAGTCAGGCCTTCAACTGATTGGATGAGGCCCACCCACCTTAGGAATGGCAATCTGCTTTATTTAGTCAGTCAATTTAAATGTTAATCTCATTCAAAAGTACCCTCACAGCAACACCCTGAGTGATGTTTGACCAAATACCTCAGTACCCCTTGGCCCAGGCAAGTTTACACATAAAATTAACAATCAGAGGTACACATTTTTATTATTCTATATAATTAATGGAGGATAAGGAGAGAGAATTGGAGAGATGCTAATTTTGGCCATGCTTCATTTCCATTTTGTCTTTTAGCTTCCAGAAGACAAGCTAAAAGATACCACAGACAGGTCAGCAAAGCAGCTGGGCCCCTATAACTCCCTCAGCCCCTTTCCCTGAAGTACAAAAGGCTTCAATGAACCATTCAGCTATGAGGAGCCTGAGAACGGGCCTCATCTTGGTTACGCAGAATATGAATCCAGCACCTACCGTGTCCCAGCACACAGAAGTCCCCCAGTATGGGTTTGTTTAGTGAATAAATGAATGAGTAAACAAAGAATGACTGAATGGCCCCTGCCATCTTGAAAGCATTCAGTGACTAAACCGGATGTAAGTATCAAATCAGAATTACAAAG
This sequence comes from Ailuropoda melanoleuca, assembly GCF_002007445.2. Classification (NCBI taxonomy): domain Eukaryota; kingdom Metazoa; phylum Chordata; class Mammalia; order Carnivora; family Ursidae; genus Ailuropoda; species Ailuropoda melanoleuca. The sequence continues at coordinate 115,791,559 of NC_048223.1, forward strand.
AGCCAGAAATTAAGCTGCACAAAGGCCGCACACATCAGAAGTTACCCAGCATCCAAAGGACGGGCCAGTCTTCAGAGCATCTCTGGGTTTCAGAGAAAAAAGTCCACATGTCCATGAACGCTGGTCCTGCTAAGGAGCTGCTGACCTATCATCTACCCTCTTGGGTGCCACTTTGATTCTGCAGAACCCTAAAGGGCACCGCATCCCCATCTGCTCAGTTTCCTCCTCGCCCAAAGGCTGAGGGGCCTCCCCGCCAGACCCCACTGCTCCAAGAGGCAGTCCTTGGAAGAGCCGGCCCAAGGCTCCAACAGCCCTGACAAATCTCCCAGTCCCGGCACCTCTGTTTCAGGCTAAAAATAAGAACTGACCCTTTTCCGGGTCACATGTGTGTTGCTGCAGTTTTCCTGTGGGAAAACGAGAGTCAAAGCCATGCATCCTGAGTCTCCTTCCTGTGCAAACTCAGAACACTGCCTGTGTCTTCGCAGAGAGCCGTGTCCCCGCATCCCGTCTTTGGACACTGAAGGCTGACACTGCGGACAAGCTCCAGGGTGCCTAGGGCTTCTGTGCACAGCAAAACTGCATATGGGTTTCTTCCTTTTTAAAGAAGTTGACTCTTTCTAGAACTTCCACCTCTTCTTTCATCCCTATAAAAACAAATCTATTTTGGGCAGATACGGAGACTGAGCCAGATTCTCACACTGAAGGGGAGAGCAGAGGAGAGCCTGCGGTAGGGGGAAGAAGGGGAAGTGGGGAGAGTGGGGGGGAAGGGACATTGCTCTCCCCAGAATTCTACCTGTCACCTGGAGTAAAGCTCTAAGCTCTGAGTATAATTCATGACACCAAGGAACCCATGGCCATTTTGCTCCATTCGTTGCTCAGGGTTGCTCCGGTGGGTGTTTTGAAAGGAAAGGTTCATACCTATGGCTGTAAACTCAACATCAGAGACAAGTCCCCCGGGACGGGTGGCTGTCCCCTGGGAGGTGTGGCAGGGGGCAAGGGAACATCTACTACGTTGGTGACTTTGCCCAGCCCAGCTCAGGTTGAAGGCTCTGAAAACTGACTCTCATGCACAGAGTGGGCCCAGGCACCACGATGGGCTTTCATTAACCCAGGGGATTAAGTACAGCGGGAGCCAGCTCCGACCTGGGGGTCAGAATGGCACGTCAGCACGGCCAGCCATTCTTGCCATGAAGTCAGACCCTCGTGGAAGCCCTGTCATGGCGCACGTGGCCTGCGGACAACGTGAGGCTTGGCAGCCATGAGGGCCCATGGCGCCCAGGAGGGACGGGCTGGCCATTGGCACTAGAATGTTCTATCCATGGTGCCATGCTGACTGGCAGGCTCCTCAGCCATGCCACTGGCCTCATCCAGGTGTCTGACACTACTCAGGTCTGGCAGCCTCACCACCCCCTGACCGTGTATGCTCCCGTGTCGCTCACAAGGTGAAACGTGCAGAAGACCATCCTATTTCCCTTATGTCCCAGCTGCGTACGTGCAGATTTCAACCTCTATCCCAAGCTGATGTGCTTGGTGCATGGCCATCGGCTTTCTCTCTATTCCATTCTTCTTCAAACATTCTTACGGCCCAAGTGTTTTCCTTGAGGTTCCACTCACCCGTGGAGAAATGTCTCTGTACCCCAGTTTGAAATCCTAGCCCTGGGGAATCTACGGTATAGAAGGTACAATGCCAGAAAGAAAATTGAGCCCAGCCCAACCCTTGTGGACCTGACCCCCGTTCCTCCCCCAGGACAAAGGCTCCATGTCCTCTGGCCTGTGGGAAATCTCTTACTGCCTCCCAGGGAGGCCTGTGAGTGCTGGCGACACCAGAGTGGGGTGACAGTCACCACCGTGAGCATCCTGAGCCCACACCCACCCCACCCCCACACTCACCTGATAGGCAGCTTGTCTCATGAACTGCTTGGCGGGCTGTTTCCAAATGGCAGGCACCGTGATGACCCATCTGACATCAGAGTTCTCGAACTCCGACCCCGCCTGGTCACTCAGCTCCTAAAGCCAAGGGAAATGCAGCAGGTCAAGGAGACACAGCTGGTCCTCCTACAGCTTCATGGAGAATTCCAGGCTTCCCGGCCATGAACTTTTGGGGCATCTACTCTACAGCTTCCTGAACTTACCAGTGTCAGGGAGCAAGGGTCCGCTTCCCGAATATTCCGCAAGCAGGGAGCTCTGCTCCTTTCACTCACTGAACATGACTGCAGGCAGGAGGCAGGCAGGTCAGAGCCCTTTGGCCACTTCTGAGTCATGTGACAGGGCAAGTGACAGCCTCCCAGGCCTCAGTTTCCTCATCTGCACCATGGGGATAATAAGACCTAACTCACACTGTTATTGGGAGGAGTGACCATTTTCTGAGAGCTACATTTACTGGGAGCTTCCTCTGTGTCAACCTCGTTCAGAACTTTGCATACCTCATATCCATTAGTTCCCGGATCCCACTAGGAAGGGATAACGGTCAGCTTTTCTACAGATGGGGACACCTGAGTCCTAGACGTGTGCAGTACCTTTTGACGACTGCACAGCTGGAAAGTGACAGAGCCAAAATTTGGACCCAGACCCAGGTATATCGTAACTCTAAAGGCTAAGGTCTTAACTAAATTGTTACGTGTGGTTTCATATCTGGAACAGGGCCTGGCCCACAGTACTGCTTAACACCTGGTGGCAGCGGTTGTCAGAGTGGTCACTGTCCTCTGCCTTATCGCAAGGCCAGCACCTCAGGGAGGTTCTTGTAGCAGGACAGGAAGGGTATGAACGACATGACCTAAGCAAGAACCACGCTGCCCTTAGCTTTTGGTCAAGGTTAAACCACATCAGCGGGAACCACGCGGATAAAGGGGATGGGCAGAAGCTCCAGAGGTTCACACCGAGTCCATGCAGACAAAATAGGTCTCTAGAAGAGTTCTTGGACTCAATATTCCCATCTGTAAAATGGGGAGAATAAAACTAATGTTCTGTGTTTCTGGGGAGATTGAGAGCACATGGGGAGAGGCTCGCCCAGAGAAGACCTCTGATAAAGCTTGTTCCTTCCCACCCTTCCCCTCCGCTTGCCGCATTCACCAGACAAATCTGAAATCAAACATAAACGTGCACCAACGCGCATGCGTGAGACCCGGTTGTGGGGACAGGTTTCAGAAGATTAACATGCTGGCGATTTGTTTCTTCTGATAGCTATCTCATGTCCTCTCTTGTTTCAGTAGGTACCTTGGGACTGAGCCACCGCGTCACGGAATTAACTTCCTCTGCGATCAGTCAGTAAATTTTTTTTTTTGCCCTTAAAAAATTTTTTTTCATTTTTAATTGTGACAATAACCCATAAAATCCACCACTTGAACCTTTTTTTTTTAAAGCACACAGCTCAGCAGTGTTAAGTACGTTTAGTAAACCTTTTTAAAAAACATGTTTTTAAAAACATCTCTGCACGAGGCCCATGTGAAGCAGCAGGTTTGGTTTTGCTTTTTTATCGTGTTTTATTTCCTTGCAGGTCTGCATTGGGCTTTAAAGGCAGGTGAGGGGCGACATGTGCTGGGAAGGGTTCTCTGCATGCCGCTGAGTACCGTCCAGGCTATTTTTAAACTCTTTATTTTTTTTAATTTTTTTATTTTTTTAGATTTAATTTATTTATTTGACAGAGATAGAGAGAGCCAGCGAGAGAGGGAACACAAGTAGGGGGAATGGGAGAGGAAGAAGCAGGCTCATAGCGGAGGAGCCTGATGTGGGACTCGATCCCATAACGCCGGGATCACGCCCTGAGCCGAAGGCAGACGCTTAACCTATGTGCCACCCAGGCGCCCCTATTTTTAAACTCTTTAAACAGGAAAAGGCTCAAAAGGTGAATGAGGGGCTTCCCTGGCCATAGGGAAGGTTGTTTAAGTAAGCTGTTTGTTCGCCAGTGGATGGAGTACGGCTTAGAAGGGAAAGGAGCCTGCTGTTAGTTAAACATCTCCTTATGTCAGGCGCTGTCCTCGCTTTCCCTCATGAACGATGGCCCTGCTTCATGCCTGTGATTCCTAAGATATGCTGCTTCCTAGATTCTCTATTTTGCTTATCCTGGTCCAATGTGCCAAGAGTCCCCTCCTCTGAGTCCACCTGTCCTTCAAATACCAGCCAGTCCTCTCGTGGAGGACCTGGTGCTTGTCAATCTCCTCAAATAGCTTTTCTCTGGGGAATTTCTTTACAGCATGTTTCCTGCTGGGAGAAGGTGCGAGCAGGCTCCTGAAGCTTTCGGCTAAGCTGACATGTTTGAAACCACACACCCTCCTGCACCCTTGCTGGACCTCGGCCTCCCTCCTTCTCTCCCCTTCCCTTCGGAGATGGGCTGTTCGCTCTTTTCCCCTTGGCCAACCTGAAATGCTCTTTTCCCCTTGACCAACCTGAAACACAATCCAATGTCATGGACTTTCTCGGGTCCTACATTTTCCCCAAATCCCCATGCCTCCTCTTCCTAATCCAAAGCCCCCCCCCACCCAGAGTCATCGGCCTCCCTCTGCTCCTTCACCTTTCTCCAGGTGGCCACAGGCACTCCAGGCAGACTCCAAAAGCTTGTGTCTTCATTGGGTGTCTGGGCTACCGGGCACTGAGCCCATCCCCTGCGTTCCCTTCTCTTCGGGCTGACAGAGGTCCACATCTCTGAGCACCTCCTGGTCCGCTTTGCTGCCGCCTGGAACCATGGTGGTCTCCCTCACTACCTCCATCTCCCTGCTACTCCTTCCTTCTGTCCTCTCCCCTCTCCATCTCTTCTGGTGGAAGAATTATTTCCCAGAATCTACTTCCTCCCTCCACCCTGGCCCCCTCTTTCTTCCTGGTTTCACGCTTCCCAAATGACCCCCACTCTCCGAGTCTCAGAGCCCTCAGACACATCGGCTTCAGGATCTGAGTCTGCTGTTTCCATAGGGCTTTCCTCCACCCTGCAGGCCCTGAGGACGCTGTGGTCTCCCTCCCTCGAATGCTATCTCTGTGGCCATGGCATTCCTGTATTAGATTAGCCATCCTTGGATGGCTCCCCATGACCCAAGAAGTTCCTTAGCTTGGCATTCAAGGTTTTGCACGACTTGACCCGAGCTCCCTGTTCCCACTCGATCCCGCTGCCTTGCCACCTGCTCTGTTTTCTTTGCCCTGCGTTCTTCTTGTGCCATTCCACCAGCTCAAAATACCCACCCTTCTAGCTGCTGCCAGTGAGAAGTCCCGATGCATCTCCTCCAGGGAGCCTTCCATGCTGCTGTCCATTGGGCGGATCCTCTGCCTTCACCAAATACCAAACACCCACAGTGACCCCCTCACAACACCGATCCATTGACTACATGCTCCTTTACACTCTGTTTATTTTGACGCTGCCAGAACTGATATATATGTTCTGTGTTTGGCACACAAAAAGTACTCCAAAAGGAGAAAGAGAAGGAGAAGGAGGAGGAAAAGGAGGAGAAGAAGAAGGAGGAGGTACTTGAATGGAGGAAAACAGTATTATGTTCTCACGTCTTTGTTTCCCTCAGGCCCTATTTCTAGAATTCTATTTCTAGAGTTCGCTAAATTTCTTCTAGTGATCACATAATACCAAATGCTTCTGAAGTTCCCAATTCTTTTCCGATAAGGCTCAGTACACAAGGCTCTTTACGTATCCCACTCGTCACCATGACCACGGGCAGAGACACAGAGTGGACAGCTGTATCCACTTAGAAATTAGCCAATTCTTCCCCATCCAGGGCCTCGCCGCACAAACTTTGCAATTGTCATCCAAGGGGCTTACGTGGGCACCAGCTTCTCCCCTGGGGTCTGGGGGGACAGGGAGGACGGCAGCAACCATTTGCCAAGAGTTTACTGTGCCCTGTCCCGAGGGAGATGCCTCATGTCTAGTTTAATATCAAACAACCCACGAGGTACGTGATCTGCCCCACTCTTCCGGTTAGGAACGTGGGTGTCGGAGAAATTAAGCACCTTGCCTGAGACCCCACAGAGGCCACACGTGTCTTCTGCCTGTCTTTCTCCTTTACTGAGATATAATTCACATACCATAACATTCTCCTTTTCCAAGTGTACAATTCAGTGGGTTTTAGTATATTCACAAGGTTGTGCAACCATCACACTCTCTAATCCATCACCCCAAAGAGAAACCCCATTCATATTAGCAGTCACTCCTGTCCCCTCCCCCAGCCCCCGGCACCTGCCAGTCTGCCTCCTGTCCCTGGAGATTCGTCTGCTCTGGACATTTCTTAGAAATGGAATCATACGGGGGCGCCTGGGTGGCACAGCGGTTAAGCGTCTGCCTTCGGCTCAGGGCGTGATCCTGACGTTACGGGATCGAGCCCCACATCAGGCTCCTCTACTATGAGCCTGCTTCTTCCTCTCCCACTCCCCCTGCTTGTGTTCCCTCTCTCGCTAGCTGTCTCTATCTCTGTCAAATAAATAAATAAAATCTTTAAAAAAAAAAAAAAAAGAAATGGAATCATACGGATCGGCTGGCTTCTTTCGCTCAGCGTAACGTTTTCACGGTTTCTCCATGTGGTCACGGGCGTCTGTGATTCATTCCTTTCTATGGTTGACTAAGATCCCCTTGTAGGGACAGACCCACTAGTGACCCATCCATCCACTGAAGGACGTTCATGTTGTTTCCCTTTTGTAGTTATTACAAATACCGCTGCTGTAAACACTCATAGACAGGTGTTCATGCAAACATGCGTTTTCATTTCTCTTGGTTATATACTGAGGAGCTGGATCGCTGGGTCACATGGTAGCTCTGTGTTTCACCTTCGAGCAACTGCCAGATGCTTCCACAGTTTCTGCCCCACTTCCCATTCCCGCCAGCAGGGCATGAGGGTGCATCCTGCTTTCTGAATGTAAGTCCCATGCTTCCTCCCTCGAGGCCGTGCCTGCTCCCCTGGCTGGCAGGTGCGCCTCCCCTGCCACAGGGCCCTGGCACGTGTCCTACCTTCAGTGCCTGCTCCTTGAAGTACTGCAGGGCATACGCGAAGATTTCAAGGGCTTTGACTTTCTTGCCGTTGGCTGCCGTGAGGTCTGTATCCATGGTCAGATCCTGGTGGGGGAGAGGAAGGAACAGTAAGACGAGGAAGGAGAGACAGGCCTTGTGGCTTCAGGAACAGCTACTTGGAGATCTGGGGAAGCCAGTGAGCCCTATTTCTGTTTCCTGATATTTAGTAGACTGGGATAGTGGGTCCCGCACTATCCCCCACTGAGGGCCCTGGCAGCATTGTCCCCTTACTGTGTCGGGGGCCCTGGCTGTTCCCTTCACCCCTACCTCTCACTTCTCCCTCCCTCCTTCTAATTCTCTCTCTCCTGGATCCTCACGGGGCAAAGGTTTCCGGGAGGCGACAGAGCCCAGGAGGAGAGACAGGCAGCATGCTCCACTGCTGATGCCACAGACACCCTATTTCCACACTCGGACACACATGGTCACCCTTGGGAGGCCCCCCCGGCAGAGGCCTAAAGCATCACACCAACTCGCTGACTTGCATGATGCCGAACAGACAGGAAGCTTTCATTCCCCGATGAGCTGCCAACCAAGTCGCCAAAATAGAAGAGCTCCTATTTTAAGGCTCGTGCTTAATCCTCTTGGGAGCACAGCATCACCGCCTCCCTTCCTCCGCCAGAAGCTAAAGCAGTCCGGTCTTTGGGTGGAGGATGCTCTGTGATACGCTGGCTGGACTGGGGTCATTCAATAATGACCAGAAAAGCGCTCACAGGGCGGCGATGGGCAGAGAGTGGGAGCGAACATCAGGAAGAAGCCCCCAAGTCAGCCCAAACCCAGAGGCTCACTACTCCCAGGGGCGGGGGGATCAGCCTCTGGATTGATCCAGGCTGGATAACGAGGCTTTGTCTTGAGAGCATGAAGGGGCACGAAGCTACCAAACCAGCCTTGTGGAGCCTGTCAGCTGTCCTGACCCATGGGCACAAGCTCCCTCTTCCCAACCAGCCACCCCACCCCTGGTGCTCAACAAAGACACCCCAGATTTGGGGAGGCAACTCCCAGGGCTCAGAATGGAAGAAATCCCTGTGTTCCACCCGCACGAGACTGCTGCTCGGAGGTGACTCCCATTAGGGGAAACGGGAAGGATGCATTTCTAGCAGGAGCCTGTCTGCTTCACAGAGAGACAGCCATAGCGATGCGCACAGAGCCTTGGAGGCAGGGTGCTGGCCGCTGGGTTTCCGTTAACATGTGTTTTGCCATCTGCAAGCACGTAACAGCAGAAACACGAAAGCAGTAATAACAGGGGCTAGCAACTGACTAGAACTTCCTTGGTACCAGCACGGCTCTAAGAGCTTTATGTATTTTGATTCCTTTAATCCTTACAACATCCCCATGAAGAAGGCCCCGTCAGTGTCTCTATTTCACACAAGGTTAAGTCACTTGGATTAAGGATCTTGCAGGTGTCAGAGGCAGGATTTAAATCTAGGCCGTCAGGTCCCAGGGTCTGTGGTTTTAAACACCATCGCCGTCCTCAATCTCTAAGTACCAAGAATTAAGGAAAATTTGTGGGCTGCAAGGCTCACATTGAAAAACATCCCATACTATGATCCAAACTTTTCCATGAAGCTTGAGAGAGGGGCCTCACTGATGTTGACAGCTTACAGAGAGCTGGCGTGCCAGGAGCAGGGCTGCTTTGGGAGTGGAGCCCCCAGTCAATGGGGCACCTGATTTCCTGAGCTACCCGCGTCCCCCCACAGAAGGTTTCCTTCTAAACTTGGTAGCTAATCGCCCCTGCCCGGGGTCCCCCCAAATGCCCCTGATCCCCAAGGCCTGACTTCAGAATGCCTGGATCTCCGAACAACCCAGCAACTGCAGAGGCATCTCGGGCATGGCAGGGAGCCCCCAGTGCCTTGGCCTGGGCTCCAGCCACGGTCCACTCTGACCGGTCATTTGCCAAGGCACACACGTCGTTAAACATTCTGAATATCTCTCTGCCCACGTGTATGTCAGAAAGTGCTATGTGTTCTGCAAAAGCGTCATGTGCACCAGGTCGTTTCTAAAATCAAGGTAAATGGATGTTACTTTCTGCTCAGGAGAAACCTGAGGGTTCCCTGGGTTGGGAAGACCTCGGGGCTGGAGGAAGCTTGGCTCCCCAGCGCGGAGGACTCGGGGCCGGCAGGAGGCTCGCTTACGCCAGTGGTATGCAGTCTCATCTTGAACCTCTCCAGGTACAGCCACTGCTTGGCCTCGCTGGGATCCAGGTCATGGTAGAAGTCCCGGGCGGCGTACCCGAAGCTGTGGAACTTCCTCTCCGGGGTCAACAAGATGGTGGTCGGAGTCTTCTGGTTGGACACCCCGGGGTCGCCCCCTTCCCATCGCCTGACACCAAGGAAAGGCAGAGGTTATGGGACCTTCCTTCATAATCCCAGTTCAGGCGGCACTGACCTGAGCACCTACTGTGCGCATGATTCTTACAGATGTGGGTGCTCACAGGGGTCGAGGCAGACGCGCTCTGGTTCCACTGGTTGAGTGGTGATCAGAGACATGACTTCAGTCATGGAAAGGGACAAGCACCAGGTTCTCACTCAGGAACAAGGGCAGCTTCACCTGTCCACTCAGCGTTTACTGAGCACCTACTGTGTGCCGGGTGCTGGCAACACAGACACGAAACCTTTAGTCTCTCCCTTCAAATAACTTGCAATCTAGGGGGTTCGGCCTTTTGTGGGGGGGGGTCTGTTTTTTTAATTTGGAAGCCCTCAAAACAAATGTATAGCTGGCTTGCGTCCTCTCTAAAACAACATAGGGTATAAACAAATACATGAACACCTGCCTTATCGCGTGGGAACGAGGGACCCAGGAAATGCCCTAGGAGTCAGAGAAGGCAGAGGGGCCAGATGGTGGGGCAAGGGGAGGAATGCAGGGCTCAGGTGAGACTCGAAGGACTGACAGACAGCTGTCAGGATCTTGAAGGAGGGAAGGGCACTGCAGGCTGCTCAGAGGTGGGAGAACACGGGGCATGTGCGGGGATGCTAAGTGATCAGGTGGGGTGGAGAAGGAGTGTGTAAATGGGAAGCGTGAGTAATGAGATTGGGAAAGTGTCCGGAACCAGGCTGAAGAGAACCCTGGAGAGGGAGTGAATTAATCAGTGAGTAACAGGGAGCCACTAAGGGTTGGAGGGCAGGGGCACGGAAGACCAGAGCTGTGGTTGACCGGATCACACTGAACGAGACAGGAAGCAGGGAGGCTGAGGAGGAGGCTCAGGCCTCGTCTGGGAGCAGAGGCAAGGGGGCTCAAGCAAGGGTAGAGGAGAGGGGTGGAGGAGGACAAGCCGTCCCGAGGGAGAACCGAGCCAAATGGCCACGGTGTGGGGGCAGGAAGCACGCGTGACCGCTCACAAATGGACTTTCTGTTACCATGAACAACTGACATTTTCACTAGGCAATGAACCTCCTGAGCTTTTCCCCTTCCAATCTTTATTCCTTCATTCCTATTAATATACAAAAAAAATTGAGCTTTCTCAACCATAATTTTTTCAGGCTGTATCAAGGTTAACATGTTCTGATTGAAATAAAATTCAGGTAGGGCCTCCCTCCAAAATGTCTACAAGAACGGAGATGATGTCTCCAGAGGCCCGAACGCTGCTGACACTGTGTGGATTCCTCCCAAGTCATTGCAATGTTATTTCTGCTCTTCTTTTTCTTTTTTTTCAAGTTGTGCTGCAAGACTATCCCTTCGAAATAACATTTCTTAAAACAACTATGTAGAAGCTGATAAACACTGATTCTAGCTTTTTATAGCACGCTCTTCTCCCTTCCAGGTTTCCCTCTCTGGGGACGGCAGAGCAGACCTCATGGCAGGTGTCTAGTGACCCAGAGGCAGAATCCTGGCGGCGACTGGACAAGAGGCTATGCTGTCATTGGGGTTCTCCACTAGGACTCGCTTTTCATTATTTCCTGAAGATATGACACCCACGGGTCTCTGGAGCCTCTTAGGACATCCAAACCAAGACTGGAGTCGGGGGTCACTTTTATTATGACTTACGTTTTAAGCAGCACACTACAAAAATGCATAAGATCTTACTCTGGGAGCCATAATTAAATTCCACAATGGCTAGCTAAAGGAGCCGCAAAGCCGATCACAACATAGCTTCAGAGCCATCCTTGGATTTGGAAAATCAGAGTGATAAACTCCTTGGCTGCCAGACTCTGCAGGAGAGCCATGCATCAGACTGGAGGAGCCCGCGTGGGTGCCAGGATAGAACAGCGTCCTCGCAGATAGTCCATCACGCGTGGATAGGGAGGATGAGAGGCTGTTATAGGTTGCTGCGTGCATGGCGGGGCAAGGCAGAAGAGGGGAGCAGTGTCCTCAGCACAGAGTGTGTCCCAAAAGACTCTGGGCAACTTCAGGGTGACCCTTTAGGTTTACCTGGCTGAAATTCACCCAACTCTGCTTTCTGGTTCCTATCATTTAAGGACTAGCACCTTCCCTGCTTACATTTTACTCTGTACTAAGCTTGATAGGAAGTCTCATTTCATATGCACACCCACTGTGAGACAGACACTGTCATTACCTCCATTTCACAGATGAGGAAACTGAGGTTTAGAAGGTCCAGCAATTGCATAAGGTCACACGGTACGTGGCCAAGCTGACGCCTGGACCTCCTCCATCACAAATACCCTACAAGTAAGCACCTCTTCCCTGGGCTGCATGCTGGAATAACCCGGGCCAGGTTTCCAACATCGGTCCAGGCCCTTCCCCAGACCCACTGAGTCAGAATTAAACCAATGCTTTTACAGACCAGGAACCTGGAGCCCAGAGCTGAGAGTGGTTTACCCAAAAGGGTCACAGGGGGGTTGGGCTGAGCTGGGCCAGAATCCAGAACCCGCCTACTAAATGCCCTTCACCTGCTTCTTAAACGAATCCCCCAGCCCTCCCCCAGGGCCCTCCTCCAAGTCTCCACAGGGACATTGACTGGCGCCTGCACACGGCCCTCCCCACCCACAACACTCACCTCATCACGTGGATACATTCTGGCTCCTTGGTGAAACTGTAGGCATAGCCACTGGACGTGGTTCCAAAGTCAATGGCCACCACCACCAGAAACGTCTGCTGCTCTGAGACGTTCGGGTCAGCATCGTTCTGCGGATGTTCAGAGTAAGGTATGAGGGGTGGGTCAGGGTGGCCGAGCCTGGCCTTCCACCCTGCCCAGTTGTGCACCTCCACAGACAGAATTCTGGCTTAAGTGTGTGTGGCACACCGTGAGCCTTACGGAGAGGGCAGGCCAGCCTCAGCCCCCCACCCAAGTGGCTCGAGGAGAAATGGAGGTGCCCCCTGAGTGGAGGCCCAGGCTGCCAGGGTGAAGGCGCCTGCCCACAGCCTGCCCACCACCCCCTTTATCAATTGCTTATGAACACGACTCATCATGGAAAGTCCATCCAGTCTGGGAGACCAGGGGTTCCTTGAGTGACACAATCTTTCCTTCACTGCCCTCCCCGAATTCCTATGCAGACACTGCCCAGAATGCTTTGCCAGCTGTGGCCTTGCCACGTCCCAAGCGACCACTCCATCTGCTCAGGCGTGCTGTGTGTGGGAGGAGGGCTTTGCATGCCAGGGACCCTGGCCATGCAATCCTGGCAACATCAAGTAAGTGGGGCAGGCCATTCCAGGTTTCCAAGCCTTTTTTTTTTTTTAAAGCAGTGTAGACTTTTTTTTATAGCCACAGAACTTCATGTTATAAACCACTAAGCTTTGGGCTTGAAGTGTACTGCTTAGAGCAGGGGGTGAGAGCCCCACCCATCTGGCCTCTCCTCACACAGCCCCCCACCCACACACCCCAAGGTGACCCTGAAGCTCTTATGGGGACCCCTCAGGGTGCCGTCTGGAAACCCGCAGTGGGAGGACTGGGCCATAGGAGGCCAGCCTCCCAGTCTCCCAGGACTGAGGGAGGCCTAGGACACTGAGTGCGGTGAAACCCAGACAGTTCCAGGAAAACCAGGACCAGCTGGTGGTCCTACCCAGTGGTGGCTCCTGCAAAGCCACCCCTCCCCGGGGGACTCTTCTCTGGTTGGCTACATGTAAGTCCTTTGAACAGCTGCCCCACAAAACTCCATCTTTTCAGGGAGAGGTAGGGTGGGAGCAAATGCCCAGTCTGCAGCCCCTTCCCCATCCAGGTCTTCTCTCCCGGGCCGGCTGATTCAGAAGCCAGCCCAGCCACAGGCTTGCGGACCAGGCAGTTAACTGCAGTGGAAAAGCCGCTGCATTTCACTGATGCCCTGGCCAGAGGGGGCTGCTCCCTTCCAAAAGGATGCCTCCCCATCTCTGGGCCCTCAATCTCTAGAGGGATGTTGCCACCCAGCCTGCGAGGCACCCAGGCCAACAGTTCCAGAAGCACCAGCCACACCACAGACAGCCTTTTCAGGCTCAGGGTGGTCCGTCCCAGGACCATGACCTCCCCACCCATGGAGGTGAGGGGCTGCCCAGCAGCCTGGCTGGTGAGAGCAGATCAGAAAGCAAAGATCATCAGCACACACCCCTGCACGTAGATGCTTTTCTTACCACGATATGGGAAGGGGACAGCGGCGTTATTCCTGTGTCCCCCAGACTCCGGGCTGGAGAGGAATATGCAGACGTGGGGGCTGTCTCTGAAAAGAAAGACAAAGGCCCTGCTTAGAAGCAGTGTGGGCTGACCTGGGGCAGGAATGAGCCAAGGGGCTTCCTGCTACGGGCGGGCACTGTTGCGCCCGGGAAGCCTGAACCCCACCACACACACGGCCTGTCTGTTCTGGCACTCGCTTGTGTCTGGTAGTGAGAACGACCAAATGAAACGTTCTTTCTCTCCCGGTGACCACCAGGCCTCTCACTAGGTCTCACCCAACTCCCACTTCGCACAGACGCTGCCCGATCCCCACCTGGTCTCACCTCCAGGCTTGTGCTCACTAAAGAGCTGGATCCTCACCGGGCACCACGAGGGGCCAGAGGAACCTGCAGCCGCCTGAGCGAATGTCTGTGTGCATTTTTTGGGAGGAGTATTCAGGTTTCTCACCCTACCCCGCAGATCAACGAGCCCTATTACAGGAATAAAGGACAAGAACGCAGCTTCCAGAAAGAACGTCCTTGCTTCGTGGACACATCACCTCCCCCCTTCCTGAGGCAGGAACCTGCATCACAATGTGGGGAACTCCGCTCTCTTCAGTGATCCTGACGGCTTTTGACATCCAGTAAGGAAAACCGCGGCAGAAAGTCAGTCAGATCAGCATCCCCGGACCCTGCACCTGGGGCCCCACAACAGACATGAGGTCAAACCAGAGAAGAGCCAACAGCAAAGCCGCCCAAGCATCATTGTGTTGCTTGCCCTGCTAGTCTCGCAACTCTGCAGCTGTGGCCATTCGTCCTGACACCTTGCCAGCGCCCAGTGGCCCTCCCCCAGGAATGAGCACCCAAGGAAAAGTCACACCGTCCCCGCTGGAAGCTCCACACTGGTCTCTCTGCCCGCCGCCCAGGACTGGCAGGGCCAGCACCGCAGCAGAGCACCGACGGCAAGAGACCCTAGGCACCCACAGATCCCCGGCGCGAGCAGGGGTGCCCTGCAAATACTGCTCCATCTAATACGCAGCCTCCTGCCTGGTAGGGAGAAACGGGTGATTTGCTAAAACACACTGGTGGTCAAGGCAACCCAGAAGGTGTGAGGTGTCTGCGAAAAGCCTGTCCGCTTCTAGGGCAGTACGGCAGCGGCTCCATCTGCCTCTCCTACCACATCGCTTTGGTGAATCCCACACACTTACTGGGTTTTGTTTTTTCCTGCTCGGTGAGAGCTCAAATAGCATCATTACCGTGGGTGCCAAATGGGCCGAGGGAATGAAATGAATCACGAAAGGGTGAATGCGAGCCTTCAAATCTGCACAGCCACCTCCACTCTCTGCAGGCATCTGGTCTCCCTCCTCCTGTTCCACCCCTGGGAGAAAACGTGGAGAGGCGAGTACGTACAGTGGCCTGAAACCAACCTGCTGGGCAAAGGACTTCACCAGACTTTTCTCCAAGGAAGACACTCAAATGGCCAATAAGCACGTGGAAAGATGTTTAATATCATTAGTTACAAGAGAAATGCAAATCAAAACCACACTGAGATATGGCTTCACACCTGGTAAGATGGCGGCTATAAAGAAAGAACGAACAAACGTTGTCAAGAATATGGAGACACTAGAACCTTTGTAGATAGCCAGTGGGAGTGCAAAATGGTACAGCTGCTATGGAAAACAGTTTAGTGCTTCCTCAAAAAGTCAAATATAGAATTACCATATGACCCAGCAATTCCACACCTAGGCGTCTACCCAAAAGAACGGAAAACAGGGATTCAAACAGACACTTATAAGTACACATTCACTGTGATATTATTCATAATAACCGAAAAGTGGACACAAGCCAAGTCTCCATCAACAGATGAGTAAACAAAATGTGGCATATCCATATGAGGGAATATTACTCAGCTGTAAAAAGGAAATACGTTCTTATGCACGCTATCACATGGAGGAACCTAGAAAACATTATACCAAGCAAAATAAGCTGGACACGACAGAACAAGTATTCTGTAATTCCACGTACATGAAATATCTAGAACAGGCAAGTTCACAGAGACAGAAAGCAGATAAGAGGTTACCAGGGGCTGGGAGGGAGGAGGAAGGAATGGGGAGTGCTGCATTTCTATTCAGAGTGAGGGCAAGTGCTGAAAATAGTAGTGACAGTGGTTGCACAACACTGAATGCAATTAATGCCCCTGATTTGTACACTCAAAAATAATTAAAAGGGCAAATTTTATGTTATGCATACTTTATCACAATAAAAAATTTTTCATTAAAAAAAACTCAACTTGCTCGTCTTAGAGGGAAAGCAATTTCTGATTCCCAGGAGCACTCATGACTTTGTGTTCTTGAAAAGAGAACAGCGATGTAAGCCCGGCTCCTAGCCCAGCCTGCTGAAGTCCATCCTCTTTGCTAATCTCCCAGCCAAGGGCACCCCCTTCCATAGAGCAGGGGGAATCCAGCCTCTCTGCTAGGGAGTCCAGCCAGATGGTCCTTCCCGCCTGTCGGCGAGAACTCTGCCCTGCCCACGGCCCCTTGGGCAGCCTGCAGAAAGATGCCATCCAGCAGTGGGAGCCACCTTCTCTCCACCTGCTACCTGTGAGGCCCGCGGCCATGTGTCCACACTCTCACAGAAGGTCTTGGAAGACACCAAATGTCTAATTGCCCAGTAAATCTGGTGTTGGCAATTAGCAAACAAGCTATTATCCGCAGACAAACCATCCACCCCGCTGTCTGCTTGGTTCTAATTATCCCATCACTCAGCTCTTCCCAGA
Source organism: Ailuropoda melanoleuca (assembly GCF_002007445.2). NCBI lineage: Eukaryota > Metazoa > Chordata > Mammalia > Carnivora > Ursidae > Ailuropoda > Ailuropoda melanoleuca. The sequence goes on from NC_048223.1 coordinate 115,807,836, forward strand.
GCACGTCCCACTGACTTGCAAAAGAGCATGTGTTGGGCCACACGTTGAACACATGCCTTGGGCCCCCAGAGGACTCCAGGATACGTGAGGACAAGAACCAAGGATTTTCTTGCTCCTCACTGTACCCCCCCCACCCAACCCCTTGCTGATCACTCAACCAGGCCTAGAGGCAATGGACCCTCATGGACCTTCTCCGTCAGAAGTGAAAATGCAGCTGTACCATGTGATGATTTAAAACTGATTTGCATAGAGGCTTGGAGGTGTAACATTTTCATAGATGCAGGCCTATCGCGTATGCCCACATCTAGAGTCTACATATCCCAAATCGAAGGCAACTCACCAGTTAAGGTGTACCAATTCCGCACAGGAATACGCAGAGCCAGGACTGAAAACTTTGTTCTATTATTTAACTGTTTAGGATGTCCGAGTGGTGCTCAAAAATTCATGGGGAAAAGAATATGGAAAAGGTGATTTCAGGCCCTGAGGGGTATGGACAATTTCTAGTGTGCTAATCGTCTCAATCGAGCTGGAGAGCTCTCGTTCAGTAGGTAAGTAATTAGGAATAAACACAACGGGGTCCATGGAATATTATCTATTGATCTATGGATATTTGACAGATCTGAGATAATAGGCAACAGAAAAAAGCTGATATATGGAATGTCTAGATGCACAAGGTACCGCCTGCATGTCCTGGCTACTAACCACTTCCACATTGGCCATACTCCACAGTAAGACATACCAACTGTCACTAATTGTGGACAATGAAAGCCAATACAATAATATCTGCCCCATAAATATGCCCACCTATGTGATATACCAGTTCAAGGACACACAGGGGACCCGAGCACACGGGAGATGACAAAGAAGGCAAAGCTAAAAGCCCCCAAAGGATAGAGATTTTTAGAGTGCAGGCTTGGGGGCCAGAAAGGAAACTGATGGAAAGAGAATTGAGACCCATCTGTGGAGGTCGGGAGAGAAGAGTGGCAAACAGAGATTAAAGAAAAATACTCCACCAGAAAGTGTCGTCAAGGGCAGAGCTGAGAGACCTGGGAGTTCTAAGAAATACCTACTCCACTGTTACAGCTACATTAAACAGACACTCACAGTATCTTCCACGCCCAGCCCAACGTCCCCCTGAAATGTGGTACAGAGGGATCTGATGATTTCACATCACAGAATCAGAAAAACCCTGAACATTTCAAGAATGCAATCAGCCACAGAATGATGGTCAAGCCAAGGAGAAAGAAACCATGAAGCTCTCTAGTAAGCCAACAGAAAACAACTGCCAGGTCTCCTCTCCTATTAGCTTCAGATAATTTAACGTCACTTCTGTCTATGCGATTTTTTTATTTTTAGTTTGTGGGACTATAAAAATAATTTGATAAGGATGTTTCTAGGTTCACTCAACCCGGAACCCACCTCCTAAACACATTCTTCAACCGAGTCACTTTTAAAATAATTTTTGCAGCAAAGAGGGGTATGAAAATATCTTTGCAGAGAAGCAGAGGATATAAATAAGTAAAAGTCTGACTCAACCAACAAGTCTCCTGCCACAGGATTTTTTTTTAGAACCCCAAACCAGATAAGAGAGGAGAAACTAGTCGAACTTACTAGGTTAATACTCATTGCCTTAGGGGTGTGAGAATTAAGACACTGGTTTCGTCAGGATTCCTGTTATAAAATGCCAGACATGTGAAAATCAGACACATTTTTATTTGCTCCTGGCTCTAATGACTTTAATCAAGGCAGATGTTCTTAAAATAAAAAACAGTCTTGATAAGAAACGTCAAAGCCAGCCATAATTCACAAACTTGCTTGTCATTCTTCTCTGCTGGAGACATTAGTCAGCAAGTGGCCGTGAGCAGAATTGTAGACTTTCTGAGATACATAAAATTGATCCTGCTCCATAAATACAACATTAAAAAAAAAATGAAGACAGAACCATTGGGGTGACTTTCTTCCACAAGGCTCTAGGCTCATGTGAAATGACAGGTGGTCTCAACAATGGTGACTCCCCAGCTTTTCTGAACAGCCCTTCTTTCCAGCTGCCAGATTTATGTGTCTATCAAATAAATGCTCGATTTCAAAAGGATTTTTAAGGTCTGGTCCTTATGATTTAAAAAATGCAATATATATTTTCATTTCTTTCCCTTCCTAGCTGTGAGATAACAGGTATTTGCTGAAAATTGCCTAAAATTGGGCTATTTGAGGTAAGCTCTCCCTTCCTCTCTCTCCTTACATACCCTCCCTGCACTGTCATCTTCGAAAATTGATCAGCTCAAGGTCATGTGTAGGTTATGGGCAAAAATCTTTTAAGAAGGAAAATAAAAAAAATTTATTACTCTATAACAGGCTTCATGGCTAGCTGAACTAATGCATTATTACTGTAAGCTGAACTTCCATTTCAGTAAATAATTTATGGGTTTGTTTTTTTTAATCACCACGGTTGATGTTCAGAGTAAATGGAAATTTTATTGGCATGAACTGGGAGACCCTCCTGGCTACAAAGAACACTGAGTGTAAAATAGCTGCTCTCCAAATGCTAAATAATAATTATGGAAATGAGTATTTATAGTGGCAGAAGCCACAGCACCAAGCACACCCCAGAGTGGGGGGGCTCCCCCAGGCCCATCCTGACACTAGGCAGCATCTTCCACTTAACTACCCCCCAGGATGGTTTAGGAGATGAGGTGCCCCAACAAGAGAGAACTGGAGCAGCTGGATTTCCTGAGACAGTGAGCCCCGCAAGTCCCTGCAACCCCAGACCACGGTGGGGGGGGGGGATACACACGCACATGTGTGTCCAGGCCACCATCAGGGGAGGTGAGGAAATGGTTTCTAGACCAAGAGTTCTTCCTACTAACCTTCATGAATTATATCTAGCAACCTCAAGGCCCTTACCCCTGGAACCCAGATCACCCCACACACAGTATTAAGATACTTCCGTCCACCTGGCTTCTGTTCCATGGACCTTGGGCTCATCTGAGCAGGGCTCTATTTCAATTCCTCACTGATTCCTCAGCTCCTGACATGTCACAGGCATTCAATAAATGTTGAGTAGTTGGATGGACGGATAGATAAAAAAATGGATAGATGGATGGACAGATGGATGGATAGATAAAAGAAGGGATAGATGGGCGGATAGATGGGTGGGGAGACAGGTAGGTGGATGGGTAGTTGAGTGGATGGATAAAAGGATGGATAGTTGAGTGGATAGATAAATGGGTGGATGGATAGGTAGATGGACAGGTGGATTTCTATGTATGCCCAAAAGTGGATTCAGTGACTATCCACAGATCTGGAGAGGTGGAGGTCTTTCCCAACCAAGGCATTGACCCCTCTGAGTCAGAATATTGGTAATTCATGTGCTGAGTTACCTACCCCCAACAACGTGCGATCAGCTCTCAAAGCACCCAGACCTGCCCGTCTCCTTAGACGGCCCCTTTGGCCAGTGCAACCACCATGGCTCCCAGATAGAGCTCCCAGACTCCTCCCTCCCGTCTTACTGCATTCTCAAACCAAGTCATTCCTGTGAGAGATTCTTCGTATCTCTCACATTCACTCCCTCCTCTGCAACTTCACCACCACAGCCTTGGTCCAGATCTTGCTGACACTTACCAGGGCTCTCTCCAGTGTGTCTCGGGCTCCCTGCTCCAGGTCCGCCCCCCTCAAAGTCATGCTCCCCCGCAGGCAGAGCTATCTGGTCAAACCAAGGTCTGCTCAAAGTCCACCACTGTTAGGGCCTTCAATTCCCATGCCCCACAAGATGAAGTCTCGCCCACCACCGGCACCGGGGCCTTGAAAGTCCATCCCTGCTCCCCTCTGTGGCCTCTCCTCCTTCCATGGCCCCCCTTTCCTGGCCTTAGCAAACCTTTTCACAGAGCCTGGAACATCTGTGTTTGCTCCAGCCCCATCCTGTGCCTGGAGGGCACCCCACTTCTGCAGTGTCTTCCAAAAGTCAGCTCCCTCTGTTTGAGGGAGCAGAGTCTTCCCTTCATCCTCAGCAGGGAGGAAAGAGGAACTCGGTCATTGGCACCCGGGGATCAACCAGCAAAACCCAGGTTGGGGAGGGGCGACTGGGTGGCACAGCGGTTAAGCGTCTGCCTTCGGCTCAGGGCGTGATCCCGGCGTTATGGGATCGAGCCCCACATCAGGCTCCTCTGCTATGAGCCTGCTTCTTCCTCTCCCTCTCCCCCTGCTTGTGTTCCCTCTCTCGCTGGCTGTCTCTATCTCTGTCGAATAAATAATAAAATCCTTAGAAAAAAAAAATAATCATCAAAAAAAAAAAAAAAAAACCCAGGTTGGGGGAACTGCTACGGGACAAGAGCCAGGCTTCCCCAAGAAGTAAATTACAAAGGAAATATACAGGAAAGGAGGGGAAACCTAGAGATCAAAGAGTCTCAGACTCCTGATCAGAATGATCAAGAAGGTTTGTTAAAACAGATTGCTGGCCCCACCCCCACCCCAAAGTTTCTACTCTGACAGGTCTGGGACCACTGAAAATTTGCATTTCTAATAAGTTCCCCTGTCATCCCGATCAGCCCCAGGGACTGACTCCTACAGCTTAAAAGACACTTAAGAAACATAGTGACTCTAATCATTGCAATCCATGGACCTATATTGGATCGTGATTCAAATGAGCAATAAAAGAGTGAGTAAAGGGGGCAGACAGGGCCGCCAGCTTGGGCAGCAGGGCCAAGGGGCAGGTCTCAGAACCAAGACAGCTTAGGAACAGGAAGGGCAAAGCCAGAGTTGGCTCTTTGGCTGTTGTTCCTAGAGGGATGTAAGGAAAACAAATGGCTCCCGACGGTGATGCAGAATTCGGCAGGCCAAGCCACTGGAGAATGCACAGGTGTGAATGGTCACCTCTCTCTGGACACCTTCTCCCTCTGTGAAGTGGGAATCCATATTCTCAGGGCCTCTATCACTATGTTTCAATAAACAAAGGACATAACTCATGAGAAGCCTTCAGAAATAAATAACAGCCCCCACCCACCATCTGCTGCATTCCTTACTGGGGTCAGCTATTTATGTACAGTTTTGACTCTAGGCTCTTGTACAAGTTTATTCAGACTTACATCATTAATCTGAAATGATTATAAATGTACAAACCCAGAAATCTACCAGGAAAGCTATCATAGTCAACAATCACCAAATGTGAATCTCATGCCAAGCTCTGAGCTTTACAGGTCTGACTCATGAAATCCTGCTGTGTGCGGGGGCTGTGAGGTGTTGTGATTCTTCCCATTCCATGGATGAGAAAAGTAGGGCCTACAAGGTTAAGAAAGAAGCCCATGCTGTCAGGATGCCACCCAGCTCCACAGTTCTCCAGCTGCCTGCCCAATGTCATGTGTCCAACAGGTGCCACTGCTCACGACAGATGAAGCTACAAGAGAGATGTGAACATAAATCTCCATTTCACAGATGAGCAAACAGCATGAGGAAAATCAGGAGGACACAGTCACGGGCATTCCCAAGCCCCAGCTGGCTAGCTCTGCCTCCAGGCTCAGAAGACCGTGGAGCTTGTCTTTCTATGGGCTCTGAAGGCCATTAGGGCTCTCCATTTGGAAACCCTTAATTCTTCAAATCCAAAGATCATGGGAGGGGCTGCTGATAACATGGAAGTTAAAGGTACAAGTTCAGAGTCAGAAAAGCTTGAGTTCAAATCCCAGCATAGCCACTTCCCAGATGCATGACTTTGGGTGAGCTACTTTATTTCTCAGAACCTCGATTTTCTCTCCTGGAAACTGGGAGGACGGGCGGATCACAATGATGGTGATATATTTTATAGGGTCGCTCTAAGGACAGAACGAAATAATACCTATAACCCTGTGCATGGCAAGCACTCAGTAAATTATAGATGTTATTTATTATCATTACCATCATCATCATCATCGTCAAATCGGTCCAACTGCTGTCGCAAAATAGGCCATGTGCCTACACCAGGGGACTGGCCGGGCGCCCACAGATGTGCAGTGAGCAAATGCATTTCCTTTCAACGGTGCTTCTCCAGGCTTGTTAATCAAGGATAAAAAGACCCACTGGACAGAAACTTGGCACATGGAACCCTCAGGGAAACTCCAAGTGAGGGGAACAGGGCTGGTGCTGCCACGGGTGAGAGAGACTGTCTGGTCCCGACCTCACTGCTCAGCCCATCTGCTCACCCCAGGGGCACTTTCAGAAGGAAGGAGGAGGATCTGGGAAGCCACCTGCCCCACTCCCACCAGGGAATGAAATGCAGGCTCTCCTGTTCTCTACAGTGAAGCACACTTCAAAACTGAACAAGTCGATGAAAAAGCTCTGCCCCACTCCAAGGAAAAGAGGCCACCTCCCTAGGCCCCGGGAAGACCCTGGCTTAGCCTCCCCCAATTTCCATCATGAACAGCCTTGGGACTGCTCAGTCCCCAGCAGTGCCGACTGTACTAAAGTTATAGACAGAGGCAGGGGACTCTTTTCACCTCCCAAACATTTGCCATTTGTCCCTGGGGAGAGGTAAGGGAGAGGCAGAACAGGAGGTGAGGGTTGGGGAGACAGACAGCTGAACATTCCTGATGAGAGAGAGTCGTACCATCTCCAGGCAGGAAGGGGTGCCCTTAGCCCAGGTGTGCCCCCAGCTGGGGAACCCAAGCACAAACTTCCCACGCTCTGCCCATGCCCTGCCAGCTGAGGCTTGTGCACGTACATTACAGACCCTCTGGAGAGGGTCTTAACAGAAGAGACAGCTTGTGCACGGCACAAAGGCGCCTACCTTGGGGGAGGGTGTCTCCGAAGCAGAGCCGCATCACCCTATAGGCAGGGGTACCATTTCTTACCACAACGGAACCACCCCAAGCCATGAAATGAAGGGCTCTATCACCTAGAGTAGGCACCATTTTCCAAGTTTTGCACCCAGAGCAGATCTTCTTCTAATAATCTAAGAGGGAGCCGTGGCACTTAATTGTCAAACGGGAAAAGGGAAAGCCTGGTAAGGCACTGAGTTCCCCATCACAAGAGGGGTTCAACCACTCAGTTGGAGAAAAACTGGGGGTGGGTGGGAACTAGACTATACAGATTCATCATTCAGCCTAGATTCGCTACGCACATACTAGCCATCAGGAGCTGTGTGGAGGCTGTGTTGCAGCGTGGTGAAGCCCAGGGGAGGGCTCGTCCTAATCCCAGCTCAGTTACTTACTGGCCTTGATGGATCCTGCTGTGTCTACCCACAATCCATTTCGCTCTTCTTAACTAAACCTCAATTTTACATGATGATCATGGAGGCTGGGGCGGGGGGAAGACCTTTCCCCAGACCCAGGGCTGATCCCAGGTAATCGAAATCAGTCATGGCGAGCCCCTTCCCCTTACCAACAACAGAAGTCGGAATGGGTTTGTGACCCAGTTTTGGCCCATGGAGTCACCTGGGGGCTTCTGGGAAAGAAATATTTTTACTCTAAAGCCAGTACGCTGCGAAGAGCCTGTGGGCACCATCTTGCCACCAGCCCAAAATGCACATACCATCAAAAGAACCTCCATCTGTTCTTGATGGGGTCCATGAGCTGCCAAAGGCACCTGCCTTGGGGCTTGCTGGGCTTCTAGACTTTCTATTCCATGTCATAACTAATTTCCTTTTTCTTGAAACAAGATAAAGCCAAGTTTTCCATGCTTTGCAGCTAAAAACAGATTCATAGTTGTGCAACCTTAAACAAGTTACTAAACTTCTCTGTGGCTCGGTTTTCTTTTTGTATTAAATAGGATAATAATAACTTTTACCTTGCAAGATTAATGAGTATTAAATAAGAATAATGCAGGCAAAGGTCTTAACAAGTGTAGCTGTTATTACTTACACAGTGTCTTGTTTTATCCTTACAAACAACCCAATGAGGTAGATAATATGTAGTTATTGGCCCCATTTAACAGCAGAGGAAACCAAGGCACAGAGAGGTTAAGCATCTTCCTGAAATTACACAGTCCTAAGTGCCTGTCCCCAGTGCCTGAGCTCCTTCCCTCCACCACATTCCAGCCCCGAGGTTCCAGGACTCTGTAACTGGCCAGAGTCTGTACCCAGGGCAGCTGGCAGCACTGCACAGCAAGAAATGAGAGCTGCAGAGGGAGTGGAATCGGGGAGGGGCTGCGAACGGACATGAGCTTCTTTTCAGGGTGATGAAAATATTCTGGAATTTGACGGTGGCAATGGTTGCACAACCTTGTGGATGTCCTAAGAGCCACTGAGTTGTATACTTTAAAATGGTGAATTTTATGGTAAGTTAATTTTTTTATATGTGAATCTCAACTTAAAAAAAAAAAAATCGAAGAGCTGCTGGAAACCACCCTGTAAGGAAAACTGTCCCAGGTTCCGCCTGCACTCAGGAGCACAGCCTTCCTCCCTGGAAGCAGACGTTAGTCACCCCCACCCACCCTGGCCACCACTCCCCCCCGCCCTCCCTCCATCCCTGGGAAGCCGCCAACCTCTCTGCCTGGCAGAGTCCACAGCAATTCTCCTGGAACTTGTCCAGCAGCAGAGCTGGCTGCCCGTCCCGGACTCTGCGAGCGGCACAGGCCTCTCCCCAGACACCCTGCTCTTCAGCAGCGTGTGAACCCAGGCCCAGGACAGGGACGGCGCCCCAGCCACCAGCTGTGTTTTCACTTTTCCCCTAGATGCTCTGGACAGAACCGAAGGCCACACTCCATCCTGATGGAGAGCTGTACTTGGACGACTTGTCAGGGCTTCCCCTGCAGACAGGCATTTTCGAGGGATTCTGGAACCCATGCTAGAAGATGCCCAATAACCTGCAGCCGTAACTAGCTGTCAGCTGAGGTCACCACTCCGTCTTGTCAGGAGGGCAAACCGCATCAGCCTTGGAACATTCTTCTGTGTAACTACCTGTATGTGCTGCTGCCCCTGAGCCAGGGTCCTGGGGCTCGTAGGTGTTCGGGAACCTGCCTGAGATATTGCTGCTTCCAGAAGACAGAGAAAAAGAGAAGACAAGTGCATGAACCATCCACTGCAGTCTGGACAGGGGGGCTTCCGAGCGGGGGACCCATAGGGGGAGTTCCCCAGGATACTGGACACCCACAGGAACCAAATGCCCTCTCCACACTGGTGGCCTGGCCCTGTACACAGAACACTGCTCACATGGTAGCCAAACATTTCCATGCTAGCAGGAGGGACAGGAAGTCCTTTCCGAGACTTTCAAAGATTTTTTTAAGTTTAAAATCCCTCATTCTTACTCTGTTTTATGCAAAACCTTCAGTGAGGGATTGGCACTCTTACAAAGAGAGAATTAGTGAACTGGGTTAAGATATTGGTTAACTTAAGATTTTTGCTAAGGTAGGCAGGCATGGCAAAATTTCAAGAGAAACTCCTCTTGGAAGGATTTAAAATAGAGTATCTACTTCCAGAGTGGGAAAGGGAGATAAAAACAAAGAAAGAAAACCAATGAACAATTCCCCCCAGGACCAAATTTGCTCAAAGTCTTTTCCCGGGGAGTAGAAAGGCCACGCCGAGGTACTTGCCAGGGAATGAGGCTGACTTCCTCAGGCTGCTCCACAGAGCGAGGGGGACACTCCAAGCCGCAGGACCCAGAGTGTCTCCCAGAGCATCTCCAGGCCCACCTGAGACCAAGCAGCTTTGACGAGGTGGGCGGAGCCTGCATGTACCACATGAACATACTACATGAATCCCCAGGAAACGCTGCATATTCTGTGCTTAGGAGCCACAGGGAGGCCACGCAGACGGCCCCGGCTGCCCACACACACCCCCCGGAGCATGTGTGTTGTATGTGCACAAGTGGACAAGCCTCCAGGACCCCTGTTCCAGCCCCTGCAGTGTCCAGGTAGGCAAGAACTGAGGCCCGGGGAATGGCACTTTGCACCTCCCCGCCACCATCCATAGAGGGCCAGCTGCCTAAGCCGGGGACTAGGAAAGACACCTGTAAGCCCAGGTGGTCTGTCTGTGGCTTTTTACTACTATCGTCCCACAGGCCGTCCCTCCCAGGGCGCAGGCCTGCCTGCTTCATTAGTCCGACCATGTGCAGGGGCAGCTTCTCTGACTTCAGTGGTATCTTTAACAGCTCCTTCTGGAACTCAGTTAATCAACAGCCATCTCCTCTGCAGAGCAGAATGCTCCAGACCCGGAGTGACCGGCCTGACTCACAACAGGCACACCCCCACTGAGACGGAATGTCTGAGCGCAGGGCCGTGACCTCCCCTCTGGGCGGTGACCCACGGGAGGTGCTCACAGGAATGCTCCCAACAGGAAAAGTGGGAGCTGGTGACAGGGACACCTGCTCAGGTCCGTTCTCCCCGCCCTCGTCTCCCTGCCTCTCTCTCCCCACAGACCCAGTCTAGAAGCTGTTGATGATGTGGACACAATGTTGAGGACATTCTGTGTTAGTGAACAAGAAGATTCTAGAAGCCAAATACGCAGTGGGGAATTTCTACCCAAGCTGAACATATCCCTGCCCTAGCACCCAGCAAATCCACAACTAGGATTTTCCTCAAGAGAAGTGTGCATATATAGGCATCCACAAAAAGATCTGTTCCAGAATGTTCACAGCGGGGTTTTTTTTCCCCCATACTCACCAAAAACTGGAAGCAATCCAAACATCCATCGATAAGAGAATGGATGAACCAAGCGTGGTATCACCGTACGATGTAGCAGTACTCTGCAGGGCAAGCACCTCAGGGTTACCTGGGAAGTTCATCCACGAGGGCACACGTGAAACAGCCCCCCATCCCCCTCAAGCCCTGCATGTCTGTCCGTGCTCTCCTCTGCCCCATCCCCAATAGGCGGCCATTAGTCTTGTCTCGTGGACATGCCTCACATGCGTATTTAATTCATGAGAATCCAACTACGAGTTTTCAGGCCAAAACAGGGTGAATGATTTCAGTTCAAATATTGTAATTAAGAAAACTGTACAGTTCTGTTTAGCACTCTTTGTTAGACACTGTGGTAAGTGCCACAGGCGGATTGGGGTGCGGGAGGCAGTCCCAGGGTGGTGTGCTTGACTGGCATCTTCAAGGACAAGTTCGCTGAGTGAACGAGATGGGGAGAGAACACCAGGGAAAGGCAAGAGCACGGGGAAAGGGAGAGAGCTGTGGAGAGCTTCCCAGAGGGCCCCACACTCTGTCTCCAGGCTGCTCCCCTCAATCATGTCACAACCACCAATTCCATCAGGTTACTCCCAGCCTCGAGCACCTACCGCAGTTCTCTATTGCCCTACATATCAGACGTAGCTTGTTAACCAATCAGACGCCTCCACTAGCCCCTCACCACTGCCCCACCATCATGACTGTCCCCATAAACCCCTGCACCAGCTGGACTGTTCTCTGACATGTGGGAGGCCATCTGCCACCCCCGGGCCTGGCTCACACACCCATCTGCAGGGGGAAACGGCCCCACTGTCCTTCCCATGGGAGGAGCTGACCCTCATGGCTGCTCTCCCATCCAGCACAGCCTTGGGTTTCTCTGCCAGGGTTGAGGATGGGATTGAAACCTGAGGTCAGCTGCACCTGGGAAGACCGCCAGTTCTACCCTCACCAGCTCTGCCACAGACAGAACTGCGTCCCGGGCCTCAGTTTCCACAGCTGCAAAGCGGATAACAACTATTCCCCCTCACAGGGCTGTGTGAAGATACAAGGGAAGACCAATAAGAAAATTCCAGCACTGAGCTGGGTCCAGAACAGGTGTTCAAGAAACACAGGCTTGCCTGCTGTTCCCAGCCCCAGAGCACCCATGTGCTGGCTGAGGATTTCCACCTGAATCTCCGCCTGAGGGCCACTAAAGCCCCAGAGGAGGCCCGCACCATCACGTACGCACCCCCAGAAACCCCTGCGGGCCAGCAGGTGACCACCAGCCCCCGGGCCCGAGGCTGGCCAGGCTGACCCATGCTGCAATTCACAGCCCCACAATTTCCACTCAAGCTGAACGCACCCTGTCCTAGCACCTGGCAACTCCACAACCTGGATTCTACACAAGAGAAGTGAGTATACATATGCGTCCACAAAAGGATCTGTTCCAGAATGTTCACAGCAGGTTTTTTCTTTTCTTTTTGTAAGCTCCTAAAACTAGAAATGATCCAACCTTCCATCAATAGGAGAAAGGACAAACCAAGTGTGGTATAGCCTGACCAGGAAACAGTACTCAGCAACAAAAAGGGGATAAAGTATTAATACGCCCAAAATATGAATGAACCTCAAAAGCACTGGGTTGAGTAAAAGACCCTGGACGTGAAGGAGGATTCCATCCATGTGAAGTTCAAGAACAGGTACGTCTAAAGTGAAAGATGTCAGAACACTGGTTCTTCACAGAGTGGGCAGATACAGCCTGGGACAAGGCACAAAGGAATGTTCTGGAGTGATAAAAATACCCTGTATCTTGCCTGGTGCAGTGGTGACACAGTGTATCAGCTTCCTATTGCTGCTATAATAAATTATTACAAACACAGTGACTTAAAACCAGAGAGTTTTGGAGTTCTCATGGTTCTGGAGGTCTCAAGTCTTAAATGGGTCTCACTGGACTAAACTCAAGGCGCTGGCAGGGCTGTGTTCCTTCTGGAGGCTCCAGGAGAAAAGCCATTTCCTTGCCTCTTCCAGCTTTTCAGGACATCTGCAGTCTTTGGCTTGGGTCCCTTTCCTCCGTCTTCAAAGCCAGCGGAAGAGCATCTTCCAATCCCTCTCCGTCTCTGACCCTCCTGCTTCCTCCTTCACTTATAAGGACCCTTGGGATAGCACTGGGCCCACCCAGGAAGGATAGTCTCCTCTTCCCAGGACCCTCGATCTCAACACCTCTTTCAAGTCCCTTTGCCACGCAAGGTAACATACCATGAATGTTCTGGGGGGTGGGACACGGACATCTTCGGAGGGCATTCTTCGCCCTCCCACACACGGAACACACACGTGTGAACATCCCCGCGGGTACGCTTCCCAGCCCGATGCCTCCTGTACGTCAGTTACACCCATCATCACAGCTCAAGAGCACACGGGGAGGGCTGCAGGTGTCACGTCCCGAGAACGGCTTTGCGGGGACCCCCTCACTTAATCCCCACCCCACCTGGCACCGCCCATGCTGCCCCTGCCTCCTGCCCCACCAAGCCCGCCAGCACGCAGCAGCCTCGCCCCTGCAGGGCATGGGGAACTCGCGCGGAGCCTGTGCAAAAGAAGCAAGGCTGCTCCTGTGAAACGGGACCTGATGGCTCCTGGGGGAAGACCACGGGGCAGGTAATGAGGCCTCCTGCCCGCAGCCAGTGCACCTTCCAGATGGGACCAAAGGCGCTGTTCCCACCTCCAAGGCCCCTGCGGGGGGTGGGGGGGGAGCTTCCAGTCCTATTCACCATTTTGCCAGATGTCCACCTGGGGGCCCCTGTCCTCACCCCAATATCTGGGGCCTGGATCACCTTTATCCAGGTTCTAGCAGAGCTCTGGCAGCCAGCCACGGCCAAGAGCACCCCAGCCAAGCTGACCTCAGGAGCTCTGGGAAGAGACGGTGAGGCCTACTCTCCAGCACCCCCCCACACACATGCACACAGCCCTGCTTTGGTGGGTGCCTGGCCCATCCTGCTCCCAGGGTTTTGGTATAAAGGAAGCAAGCCTTCTTGGGGGTGGCTTTCTTGCGGCTGGGGGCAAGGGATGTGAGGGAGCACGACCAAAGTGATCCAGGACAAAAATTTTTGAAGAACTCACACTGCGGGCTCAGAACCAGCAGGCCCACCACCCACTCTCTCCCTGCGGGACCTTAACCAAGGACCACAAACTTTTGAGCCTCTGTGTCCTCGTTCATAAAAGGAGGATAGCACCCACGACCTCGTGGTGCGAGGTTTCACGAAAGCCCGCTATTAGCTTTGTCTCGCTATGCCTGGCAAGGCAGGAAGGTGGAACACCAACAGGTTAATGGAGCTGACTCTGGGCGTGGGGTCCTGGCTGTTTCCTCTTTTCTTCCTTTGGATGATAGTTTCCTTGATGGACACGTAATGCTTTTGTCATGAGAAGCAGAGTTATCTTTTTTTCACCCAGTACGTACCCAGAACAGCAGCAGGGCGACAGAGGAGGTGGTCAGGTGGGGGGATGCTCGGGGTGTGAGGTTGGCTTCCACATACCACTTCCTGCAGCCTCCCTGGGGGGCCTGCTGTCCAGCTGCAGTGCTGGTCCTGCCCAAGGCCCCTGCCTGCTCTTCTGTTTCCTGCACCAGGACCCCAGTGACCACCCCGTGATCAGCTCCCAGGGATCACCCAGCTCCCACCTCCTGGGGACCAACTCTCTGCCAGGCCAATCTCCCCAGCAGCCCCGTGGGGTGGGCTTTATTCCTCAGCTCCATCCTACAGAGGACGAAACAGAAGCTCAGGGAGATTTCCAAGTGTGCCCACGGCCCCACAGCAAGTACACCACAGAGCTGAGACCGGAGCTCAGGACCTGAGCCCCTCCTGCAGTCCCACACAGCCTCCCACAGGGAGCACGGCCCAGGAACCCCCCTTGGAAGGGGTTCTTGAACTGCCTTGGCCTCAGCCTACCCGAGGAATAGGAGTAGGAGTGGACCTACACTTTATGGGTATCACTTCTGGCTTCAATACTCAACCCCCCCCAGTGTCCCCAAATGTTCCCTGCCTGAAGTGAGCCATGCTGGTGCTGAGACAGAAAACTTGCCCCCCTGGAGCATCGGAGGGAAGGGTGGGGGGGGGGTGCTCTGGGTGGGTCCTAGGCCTCCCCTGGGCTCCTAGGACCTGGCTCTACCGCTGGCCTCCAACCTTGCCAACCCACGCTGTCCGAGGCTTTAATCATTCACATCTGGTCAGAGCCCGGGTGTTCAGTTGCCACATCTGAGCACAAGCCTGGAGCTGGCCGTGTCCAGGAGATGCCCATATGGCCTGCTATGGGTCCTGGGCCTTAAGGCTTGGGGGAAGCAGGCAGGGAGGGTCACCTTGTTGTAAGCATATTCGCAGACAGAAACCAATTTGCAAATTCTCTGCAAGAGTGGCAGCGGTTGTGAGCAGGGGCTGGGCAATGGTCTGAGGGAGGAGCTCTGAGGGCAGAAGCCGGTGATGGGCTTCATCTGGGGACGGAAATCCCGACAGCTCTTCCGTGAGTCAGTCACAGGAGGAGCGGGGCCATCCCTCTGCCACGATCACTGTATTTTGGGCTTCTGTGTTCGTTCTGGAGCTTATGTCAATCTCATGGCTCATATCTCATTAGAAAAGGGCCCTGCCACCCTCCCCCACACTACAGTTTTTGAGGGGCAATCCCAACAGGCCTCCCTGCCTTCTGCGGCATCTCCGTATTCTCTTCAGGCCTTACTCTGCAGGAAGACGTGCCCCTTCCATAGTATAACTCGGTGGGAAGGCTGATTCCCCATATGACTACGCACTCAACACACAAGGTACAGATACAAATAATTAGCAGGACAGAGAGCGTTCCTACTGCTCCTGAGAAATCCCATCCTGCTGCCTCGTCATCTTCCTTCCAGAGGGCCTCAGGCTCTGTCCCCCACCATGTGACACTTTGGGATTCCACTACCAAATGTTCAGGAAGACCCAAGGAGTACAGTGTTAGATTCAATGTCTGTGACCAGCCGGGTTCTTTGGGGCTCATTTCTGAATGAACCACATGAACCCCAAGGGAAGACTTACCAGAAGCTTCTAACATCTCTTAGTCTTTCCCTTCTTCTGTCTCTCTCTCCCTCCCTCTCCTCCATCTCTGTTACTGCCTCTCTCCCTGTGAATACTCACGCATGAACACACGTACACACACACAAACACACGAGAACACACACAGCGGCCTCCCGTGAGACGGCTGTGACGGGACCCAACAAGCCCCTGACAGCATCAGGTCTTTGCTGGGTCTATGACACCTCTGCGCACCGCTCTCCTTATGACTGGCCCCCAGGAGCTTGGTGCCCTAGGTCAGACCATCCCCTGCTCCCCAAATCCCTCCAGGGTGCCCCTGACACCACCAGGCACAAGCGGGGTACTGCCACCCCGATGTCCCTATCCCCAGCCCCACCCCCATCCCCAGCATCCCAACCCAGATGCGCAGACTGTGAGTTTGCTCTAAAGGACAGCGTGACCTTATCCTGTCACTAGGTCACTGTGGGCTCTCAAGGTCACTGTCACTTTCTAGGATTCAGTTTCTTCATTTGGAAAATGAACAGGTTGGCTTGCAGAATGCTGAAGGCCCCCCCCCGCCGCTGCAGCCTCCAGCTGTATCCACGTCTCACTCTGGCCCCAAAGCCACACTAAGGCTGATAAAGACACAAAGCTACGAGCCCCTCCCTCACATCTCCACCAATTCCGCGTTCCACGACGCCTCAAGTTACCAAGCGGTAAACCTCTGCCCCAAATTGCTGATGGAGTGTTAGGAGGTCTTTATTTTGCCAAGGACAGACACACACTGAAACTATTTTTTATTAAACCTATCATCTGCTATTATATTTGATTTGTAGAAGAAAGAAAAATAGGACTCCATCAGGTATCTGTTGCTATTAGAAACAAGAGTAACGTTTCTCACAGGCTTCCATCTATTCTGTCTACACAGCCCTCACCTAGTAGCCATCTGCTGGAAAATGACTTACTCGATGACTCGCACTGTAACTGTCTGCAAGAGACAGCCGCTCCCTGTCCACCGGCCAGTGACGCCCCCACTCCCCCCGCCCAGCAAGTGACCCCGGCCCCCGGCCAGGGCTAACATCTCCAGGGGCGGGTGGTTATCATGCCTGGACCCAGGGGCCTCCCCTGGCAATCTGGATTGGAGCAAGAAAGACAGACCGGGGAGCCCATAAAGTGGGCGTACGGGGAGGCAGGGAGAGGCTACAGGCAGGGTAAAGCAGAAGTCAGAGACTAGGGTTGGGGGTGGGTGGGGAAGACTCTCAGTGTGTTCCCTCCTACACCCAGGATGGAGGGAGTTCCAGAAGCCACCCTGGGATCCTCTCTCTGAAATCTCCTTGGCTCCCTCTAGCTAGAAGACGTTTAGTTACCCGCCACTAAAACCTCCTTAATACTGGCACAAAAGATGGGCCACCACCAAAGTCAACAATGGAGGAACAATGCAAGGAAAGAGAAGAGGCTGTGCCTGGGGTCCCACCACAAGGAACTCTCGCTCACAGCCACCCGGCCGCGGAGAGGTTCAGATCCCGGCGCTGTCTCTGACTGGAGGGGCTGGCTGGGCTCAAGGGCTGAGAACCATTCCAAGGCCAGCTCTGCGTTCAGAGGGCAAGTGTGCAGGGGCTGTCCGATGACCTGGATTCTCTCGCTGGCCTCGCCAAGTAGCTGGGGGCAGTCCCTGAAGCCCTCCTGGCCCTCCGTGTGCCCATCTGTAGAACGAGAGGGGAGGCCCCGGCCAGACATTTGATAGACCGGGTCCCACTGGCTGGCGATGCCACCTACGGCTGCTTCCTCAACGGCTTCCGTGTCCGCTTTGGGAACAGGACTTCTGACATCGGGGCTGGAAAACACTTTCTTATCCCAACCGGCAGAGATGGCCCCTCAAGGACAATGAGGAAAGGAAAAGAAAGGAAGGAAGTGACCAAAGGAATTCAGCCTTTAGTCCATGGAAACCTGGGTCCAACAAGGCCAGCTTGTGGTCTCCGAGGCAGCGGGCCCGAGCGGTGGCGCCTGCGTCATCTGTGTCCCGAGTGCGAACTAGGAATCGGGGCATAGAAACCCCGGTTTCCAGTCCCAGGGAAACCTGCAAGACCACAATGTCTTATTTACAAGAAACAGAAGGCACCAAGGCATCCCCTTCATGCCGCTCACCCGCAAAACCCACCTCCCTCCGAGATCTCAGGGTGCTTAGTGGGGCCACCCTACAGGGCCAACTACCTACCCGGAGCCTCGGTTTTCTGAGGGTAAAAGTAGAACACGGTAAAGCAAAACAACTCGAAAATATGCTCAGGGCAGTAAAACAGTCTCAAAATCCAGCTAACGTACTCAGACACGAGGGGCAGAGAAGAGAACATGCTCTCCCAGTCGGCCGAGTAATCTGAGGCCGCACTCCATCCCAGAGCAAATATCTTTAAGTGGCCACTCATTAGACAGCAAACAGAAATGCCAGCCTTTCTTCCATAACACGGCGTGTTTTCCTGCAAGTCCTCACATTCTGCAAAATAGCACACTAAAAATAAAAGGATTCACGGGAAAGACAGGGTTGGTGCCTATCACTCAACACTTAACAGGATCTTGTCACTTGAGCCCTTCCCAAAATAGTCATGGCTCTAGCAATATCCGTGTACACTGAGCCCCTGGATCCCAAGCCCCAGGGAGTCAATCATTGGCTGATGCTTCTCCTTTGAGATGACAGGCCTTGGGGAGGGGGGCGCGCTCTTCTTACAGAGACCACTCTCACCAAAGTCAGAAAACCCTACCCAGGGTATCACTTGCGCTCGCTGTGTTCTCACGGGGTAATGCTGATCGTGTTCCTTCACCGTCCCCCTCGGCTTCCCCCTCAGCGTGAGGGGGGTGGAAAGACACTAAAATGGCCACAACTTGCCCTAGAAGGTGCAGCTGTAGACTTTCAGCATTTTTTGTTGTTGTTGTTCTTCTGTTGCTCTTTGATCATGAGAAATCATGTTCTGATCTATCAAACCAAACACACTGGGAAAACTGTCAGTGAGCCAACAAACTTCCACATATACCAACATCATGCCCCCATTCGTCAATCATGGAAACACATGCTATAGACCAATAACCAAGTAATTTCTTACCTTTTTTTTTTTTTAAAGATTTTATTTATTTATTTATTTATTTAGAAAGCAGGTGAGTGTGAGAGCTGCGGGAGGGGGAGAGGGACAGAATCTCAAGCAGACTTTGCACCAAGCACCAGCAGAGCCCGACTTGGGGCCCGATCTCACCACTCTGAGATCATGACCTGACCCAAAACCAAGAGTCGGACGCTGAACCAACTGAGCCACGCGGGTACCCTCCCCCCTTATTTTTAAGATTTTATCTGACCAAGAACCAAGGAATTTCAAGTGCAAGATACTGGAAGTTGCTTTTCAGATAATTTGACTATGAGGAACATCTGATTGACAATGGGCAGACTTCTTGACATGACACATTCACGGAGAGTTGTAAGAATGAGTGACTCTGACCCGCAAGCTGTGTTAAAACGTAATGCAATTTTTTGAAGTTTGTACTTTGATCACTTTAGTCAAACGGACAGATTCAAAGCCACACGTTCTCTGCAGCACTGCCCATGAAGAGCTGGGTCTCTCTTTCTACCCATTCTTCCTGGTGTGCCGGGGACTTGCGTTGACCTCTAGAATGCAGAGGTGACAGCATACAACTTCTCAAGAGGCCTTCCTCCTGCCGCCCTGAGACCACGATGGAAAGCAGCCCAGCTGATGGCCAGCACCGACCCCCAGGCTCCTGAGTGAGACCATCTTGGACTCACCAGCCCAGCGGAGCCATCAGATGCAGTCGTATGAGCGAGCCTGGGCAAGACCAGCAGAAGACGCAGAAGCAGCAGCACAGAATCGTGAGCAAATAAAATGGTTACCGTGTTAACCCTTTCAATTCTGGGATGGTTCGTTACATAGCAAACACAAACATAATGTGACATTTTTTAGACATTTCACCAATTCTTTCATATTTTAATAGTTTTCCCCACTTGGGAGCCAATCAACCTTTTATTTAGGTCTCAGTGATTTCATAGACCCCTGAGAAGGGGCTAAACCAATCCCCAAAGTGGCGGTGTCTCCAAGGATCCTACCAGGATTGATGAAAAGCTAAGGGCTAACTGACAGCCCCAAGCCCGGGAAGGTATCATGCAGCCGGCCAGAGGAGCCCCTCCGATGTTAAACACCAAAGAGGAATAGCTCCTACCATTCAAACCGCTCCTGGAGGAGGCTGATGGCTCTCTAACTAATGCTCCTGATTCTAGGCAAGACCCTAATCTTTCTGGGTGTAAGTAGACTGAATAATAGCAACCCACCAAACACATCCCTGTCCCATCCCTGGAACCTGCGAATATGTCACCTTACATGACAAAAGGGATTTTGCAGATGCAATGACACTAAGAATCTTGAGATGGGGAGACTCTTCTGGTTATCCAGGCAGGCCTCAAAAAGAGGTCTTTACACGACAGCCCTTATAAGAGGGAGGCAGGAAGGGCAGAGTCAGACAGAAGATGTGACAGTGGAGGCAGAGGTTGGAGTGATGTGCTTTGAAGGTGGAAAAAGGGGTCACGAGCCAAGGAATGCAGGTGGCCTCTGGAAGCTGGAAAAGGCAAGGGAGCAGGGTCTCCCCCAGAGCCTCCAGAAGGAAGCCTCTCCCAACACCTTGATTTCAGTTCAGTTAGACCCACTCTGGACTTCCTTCCAACCTTCCAACCTTATCGTCTGATAAGATAATAAATTTGAGTTTGTGGTAATTTTTATGATGGCTATAGGAAACTAATACAGTGGATAATTCCTCCTGCCTGCAAGAATGTAGCTTAGCATTCTTATTCATAATAACAATAACAGCTAATAATAATAATAACTAACATTAATTTAGCGTCTACTTTATGGCTGGCCTTGTTCTAAGTGCCCTTCCTATATGAACTCATTTAACCCTCACAAAAACCACACGAAGAAGACTATTACAATCTGTATGTGACAGATGAAAAAAAACGGAGGCTTCCAGAGGTTTAGTAACTTGCCAGGGCCACAGAGCAGGTCAATGACACAGCCCAGGCCTGAACCCAGGCAATCTGGCTCCAGATCCCACGTTTCACCACTACAACCCCCAAATCAAACCAGCAGTGATAACAGTCAATTCCAGCCACTTAACGAGTGCCTTCTACAGACCAGGCTCACGCTTAGCACTTGATTTATATTCTCTCATTTCATTCTCACAGCACCCCGTTGGGGCAGGACAACCAGGTATCCTTGTTTACAGAAGAAGAAACGGAGGAACAGCGATGTTACACCCGGAGTTACACACAGCTGAACCCAGGAGTGTCTGAGCCCAAAGCCCAGGTTTAACCATACATCCTCCTTCCTCTCTTGTCCCACTTGAGGCCCACATGGCTGAGGAAAGGACAGAGATAAGTAGTATGACCACAGAATTTATCTTTCAAACTGGGATACCCAGAAAGTGAAAGGAGTCACTATTAGTAATTTCACCGGGACAAGAGGTATAAACCAGAACTATCCCAGCAAATCTGGACACACGGCCACCCTTGAGATCAGGGGACTTAAACCCAGACCCATAGGCTACAGTTCACAGTTCCCTGGTAGGGACACCGTGGAGCCCCAGCAGACATCGGCCCCACCTGGCATCCCTAGCTGCCAGGTCAGGGTCAAGGCTGGAAGGGGAGGGTGGTCCAGGCAGAGCTCAGACTAGTATCTGCAAAGCTCCAGGTCTACAGCCTCAGCACAGAGACAGGGCCCATCCAAAGGCAGACCAGAACTCCACCTGAGGGCAGATGTCAGCAGCCCTGGATAGAGTCCAGGGATACAAAAAGACCTTGAACCCCACTAGTGCTCTAATCAGGAAGCCCAGCAGGGAGCTCAGAGCCTTGGCAAAGGACCACTTGGGCATTAAAAGCGGTCAAATACCTGAGACACCCAGCCCTCCAAAGTTCTGGGCCTGTTGGCCAAGAAGTCATGTGGACTGAGGCTCAGGCTGGGGTCTCCTGCTTCCTAGCCAGGGGATTCCAGGCCAGTCCGTTCCCCCTCTGAGCCTCCCGGACAAAATGCAGCCACTGATAAATGCCCTACCTGTGTCTACAGGATTCATAATAATAAATAAAAACAGACAACAGAAAAGGTTGTAGGAGAAAATAAAATCTGCTCTGAAATGGGTACTATTGATTATTCCCATTCTACAGATGAGGAAACTGAGATGGGGTGGGGGAGAGACTACGTAAATTGCCCAGAATCCCATGGCTGGTAAGTGGTAAAGCCAGAATTGGAATCCAAGCTGACTGTCCCTGTAAAATCGCATGGAAACATTCTCTCCTCCTCACATGGCCAACGTAAAGCAGCACATCCTAGTTCAGGGTCCCAGAGGGAGGGCCCCCATTCCCCTGGTGAGCAGAGATGCCTATGGTGGCCCATGGACTGGGCACTAGCTCTCACCTGATTATAAACTGGCAGGCTTTGCAAATCCACTCCCAGGGCCCCTTCTCCTGGGTGGTCCAATTCCAGAAGGTCTGGGAATGAGAATCATAAGGACCTCCCCCCCAGGTGATTCCTAAAGTGTTTCTCTTCCTGTTCAAGTCCCTCTGGAGAATGACTTCCAGAAAAGAGAACGTCTCAGTCTGGTGCTCCTGTATCCTTAACCTCTTCTAAAACTCTCTGGTCTCCCTCTTCTCCACAGTGCGGCCTCAGCACAAAGCCTTCCAAGGGCAACCGCAGGTGCCTAAAGCGTTCTGACCGTGTTTGGGTTTCCATACACTTCGCTGTGGTCCCCTTCTGTTTGTGGCAAGGGACACAGGTTTCCCATTTATGGAACTGACATAAGTAAGATGCTTTAAATAAAAGCATTTTTCAAAAAACAGCTGATCAATTTTAAAAGTAATCAATAAATCACAGTTTAGGTGGTCAGTACGTATGGCCAAATCAGGAAGGTCAATCTCAAGTGGCTGAAGACTGAGAAAAAGCTCCCTGAGGATAAGATGTACCTGTGAAAGTTCTGGGGACAGCCCTGAGCTCTGTTCTAACATCCCCCCTCCCCCCCCAGCTTTCTCATCCTGGGGTATGTACTCAATTCCTCTGATCCTGCTTCCCCTTGTGTAAAATCTCCCACTTTGTGGAGTAGTTATGGAGATTCAATATGAAACAATAGAAGCGAAGACTGTAACACAGAGCTGGTGCTTACAAACTCCGCTGACTCGGTCTAGACCAGGGAATGAACCGTGTCAGATGCTCCTGCCCTCTACCCCCTTCATGCTGAGGTCCAAGTCCGAAATCCAGATACGTGGTAACTCAAGGATTCTCAAACTTGGCAGTTCACTCAAAGAAGTCCTGATAGGATAGTTCTGGGAGTTGGCGTAGGCATCAAGACATTTGAGAAGCTCCCCAGGCAATTCTAATAGGCAGTCAGGATTGAGAACTAACCCCAGGGGATGTCCGGTGACCAAAAAGTGTAGCTTCTGACACTACGTGCTCCAGGACCAGCCCTCAGCTGCCTCCATTCTTGCTTCCTACCAGTGAGCTCTGCAGAGATGGGGGAAAGGCACTCAAGGGGGGCTGACTTTGTGTTTGCCAGGAAAGAGGTGTTCATCACTTCCAGGGTCTTGCTTCAGGACCTGAACATATTCCCCACATAGACCCAAGT
The DNA here is from genome assembly GCF_002007445.2 of Ailuropoda melanoleuca. Lineage (NCBI taxonomy): Eukaryota > Metazoa > Chordata > Mammalia > Carnivora > Ursidae > Ailuropoda > Ailuropoda melanoleuca. The sequence continues at coordinate 115,831,058 of NC_048223.1, forward strand.
CGGAAAAACCCGAGCAGAATCTGTTTTCCTTCTAAAGCCTCCAAAGAAAGCAGACCAGCTGGACTGGCCATCATGCTACACAAGGCAATGGTCATTGCGGGGGGCATCTGGGAGGTACAGACAGGAAAGCCACCTCTCTCACTTCCTCCAATGGGAAAGAACTTGATCAATTCCGGCTCTTCTGATATCTGCACTGTTCCCACAACAGACCGAGGCAGGCATCACGTGCCCATTGCCCAGACCAGGGAGGGAAAGCTTAGCTGGAGTTGACACACACTTTGGGCTCCAAAGCCACAGGGCTCCTTTACCCCTCCACACCTGTTACTGCCCATCTCCAAGCAATGGATTAGGAGTCATTTCCAATAAAAGGGAGGCAGCAAGGATTTGCAGAACCCACCACGGTGGGGTCAGTGTCAATTCTGGGCAGTGCCTGCACTTCTTGGTCCCCCCCTTTGCCCCCTCCCCCGCTCCCCTGGCAATGCCCAGGCATGCCTGACGGTGGAAGGCGCTCGCTCCCTGCCACATGCTGCTCATTCATTAAAGTGCCTGGTTCCTCCCTGCCTTTCTAATTATGAGCAGCAATAATAAAGAAGCTTTCTCCCTTACCAGAGGCCTATTTATGCAATGAGAGAGCATTTCGCCTCCACAATACTGAGTCGTCACTCAAACCCTTGTTGGAATCAAAGTTGCATCTCTTCAAGGATTGACTGAGCCCTGCCTACCCCCCTTCAGCTTCCACCCACTTCTGAGCATCCACGTTTCTAGAAGCACCACTTGGCTCCAGAGTGGGCAGGATGCAGATGCCATTCCCCACTGCTGTGTTCCCTTATGGATTACTGACTGATAGTCATCTGACACCCAGTAGGGTGTTTACTGAGCACCTACTATGTGTCCTCACTAAGAGTATGGAAATGAAAGCCAACAGTCCCTGCCCTTGTTGGAAGAAAAGGCATTAAGAGAAAAGCAGGGGCGCCTGGGTGGCACAGCGGTTAAGCGTCTGCCTTCAGCTCAGGGCGTGATTCCGGCGTTGTGGGATCGAGCCCCACGTCAGGCTCCTCTGCTATGAGCCTGCTTCTTCCTCTCCCACTCCCCCTGCCTTGTGTTCCCTCTCTCGCTGGCTGTCTCTATCTCTGTCTAATAAATAAATAAAAAATCTTTAAAAAAAAAAAAGAGAAAAGCATAAGCTTTTAGGGTCCGCTACTGATTCATATTCCGGCTCAAGCATTCATTGGCTGGGTGATTTGATCCCTTGGCTGGGCCGACTACCAAATTTCTCAAAAGCCTCAACTGTCTCATCGGCAAAATGGGATAATAATGACTCCAACCTCATAGGGCTGTCAGAGGAGTCAATGGGATATACACATATGAAGGTGGAACGTTGTAAGCACTCAATGAACACTAGCTGAGATTACCAACCATCAGGACCGAAGGCTTTGGGACCACAAAGGCACAATCTCACCAAGATGGATGAGCTTACAAAGGCTTCCTGAGAAGTGAGACCTGCGCTGAGTTTTGAAGGATAAGTCGAGGTTTGCTAGAGAAAGGGAGGATATTCCTGGCGGGGGGGACAGCATGTGGGCTAAAGGAGATCACGGGGCTCTGGGAAATGGGACATGGTGTGGGGAGCATGCACAGGGAGTACACAGAGGCAGGGGACACAGCTGCAGATGCAGGTATGGACGTGGAAGTGGGTCCACGGCCAGAGCCCGAGCCAGTGATACCCAGAGCATCAATGCGACTTGCTCGTGGCTCCTTGGGAGCCACACCCAGTACCCCTCCCACTTCCATCTACAGTTTGGCGGTCATGGGCAAGTGAGGCAGCCTCACTCCACAAGGCGTGTGCTCATTCATTCGGACCCTCAGTGGAATTCCCTCAGGGCCTATGCCCTGCCAGGCACATGCTAAGAGAGGGTGGACAGCTTGACCACCTCCCACCCTTCGCTCAAGCCCACTTCCGCCTATGTCATGCGGGCCTGGCAGATCCCTCCCTGGTGAAGTGGGGGTAACAGGACCCCCTGTTAGCCTTTCATTCAATAGCAAATGTGGGCAGGGCCAAATGCAAGAATTCAAAATTTTCAGATTTCAGCATAAACGGAGTCCTCACTAAATCTCCATGTTCAAAAGTTTGTTTTTATTGTGATTAACTGCCAGGATGCTAAGAATCCCATCTCCAAAGTCTAATGCAATGCCTCCAGAGGCACGCAAACATGGGCAACCCCCCCCCCCCAGCCTGCTGTTCCTCTCCCTAACCTCATCCCCTCCCTGGAGCACATTACTAGGTGTCCACTGCCCACGCCTACCCCTGACTCGGTCACCATAAGAGCTAGCCCGGCCTGAACCACCGCACGTCCCCTGCCCCCCTGTTCATCTCATCCTTCTAGGGCTCCCTATGTCAACCAACGCAGGTCTTGGAGGGGGCAGGATTGAAGGTCATCTCAGCTTTTGCGGTCCAAAGATCTAAAGATTAAAAACCAGCACTTTGTAAATCAATGGAAATGTTCTATTAAGGAAACTCATACACACAGACAAAGGGAATGGTAATGAACCTCCATGGACCCATCAGTCAGCTTCCACAACTACCAACTTTCTACCAATCTTGTTTCATGAGTAACTCCACCCACACCCCACCCCCACTTGATCTGTTGGGAAACATGTTATGGCCAGACTTTCTGGCCCACCCCACCACCCAGGGCTCTCACTGACCACAAGTACCAACACAGTTTGATCCCTCTGCACTCATCCTTTTGCACCAGAAGCATCCCTGAAATAATCCCCTGAAGAACACAGTTTTATGTTCCTCACAGAGTAGTCATTGCTGGCCACACCCACAGGGGCTACACAGGATGGCCACAAAGGGCTAGAGCCCTGGCAGCAGATGGCCGGAGTCCAAATCAATACTTCCTAGATTTGTGACCTTGGATGGGTCGTTCAGCCTATGTTTAGCTTTCCTACCTGTAAAGGGCAATGCTGGTAACAGATCTGTTATTGAGGCTTTACCAAATAAAAGAAGGTATGCTCCTTGCCCAGCACAGAATATTCAGTGAGGAAATCTTAGAAATAGATGTGTTAGATGATGGGTGAACAGGCTCTGCTCCTGTGAGATACTATTAATATCTCCCATTTTAGAGATGAAGGGATAAGAACCAAGAGAGAACCAGCAAATTGCCAGGCACAGCCCGCTCTGTGTCCCAAGTCCATGTGCTGGATATTCTCACAAGCTGCCTTGAACTGCAGATCACTGCAAGTGAAGAAGCACTCGAGAATAGACACAGGCGAACAGTGGCAGGTGGCCCAGCACACCCAGCATGTGTTTCCCCATCCTGGATAGGGAGCTTTCCCAGCCTGAGGACAGACAAGCACACAGTACCTGTGTGTGTGTGTGTGTGTGTGTCTAGGGTAGGGGTGCTGAATTCGATTTTGCAGGACAAATGGTGTGGGGGGAAGCACATCCCTGCTCACTCCTCTGATTTCACACATCCTAGGGCCAACCTTGCATTTGATACAGTCATCCACTATTTATCCCAGCGTGAGAGGCAAGAAACTGGTTCACTAACTTAAGCTTTAGCAATTCTTAGCAAATCGGATGTCCCTCCCTATAATCCTACATTTTTTTCCAATTTACAGAAAAAGTGTGGGGGGGGGATGAATCCATCCAGTTGCTGAGTGATATCTAGACAAAGCCGCCAGCCCACTGCCCACGTTTGCCAGCTGAGGAAGGTCAGGGGAGGGGGCAATTTGGGTGCCCGTTTGGGCCGGGCCTGGGCTCTGGCCTGGGCTCTTCAAAGCCCCTCCCAAGAGTGAGCCCTGTCAGGATGTTCCCCCCCTCCCCCCGCACTCCCCCCACTACTGCAGTGCCGTGTGGGGAGGCACCTCCCAGATCTGCAGGAACAATGGGCTGGGGAGGGGGCAGGTGCCGCTCAGAGTGCAGCAGAGGGCGGGGGCCGCGGCCACAGACTGCAAGACTGCAAGCACCCCGCCCATGGTGGCTGCGCTGCCACCTGACTCAGTTTCCCCAGCTTTGAGGTCCCCGCAGAGCTTTTCCTGGGTGAATTTCCCTTACGTCCCAGGAATTTTAATTTCCTCCTCGCCAGGCGGCTTACCCTGCCGCTCGCCGGAAGCCTCCCGGCTACGCTCCCCTCCCGCGGCTGCTACTGCTAAAGCCCCTCAGGTCAGGGACGCGCGGCGTCTCCGTGCGCCCAACTTTCCCCACTTGGGACCCACGATCCTGGTCAGGCCGTCCCCTCCGCTGGTGAAACCATGATTTATAGCCCTGGGCTCCAAAAGCTGCTCCTCCTCTTCCCCCGGCTCCCGGGTCCTCTCTCGGTCCTTACCGGGCACCCCCGCCCCATCTGAGCCCAACCACGCTCCCCAAAGAAAGCGGCCATAGCACATTTGCAGAATGCGAGCGTCCGTCCTCCGCACTGGGCGCCACCTTCCTCTCCCCCGCCCCGGCAAGGAGCGGACAGCCGAGCCCCCGCCGCTTCGCCCCTCCACCGCCCGCAGAATCCCTGGGGATGGGCGGGGCGGGCAGTGCGCCGCAGTTCAGCCCGGAGCTGCAGCCCGCACTCGCCGCACGCACGTCCGACCTCGGCGGGGCCAGGGGACAGCTCCAAACCCTCGCTTTGCCTCGCTGAGTCACGGAAATGAGCCGCTGGGGATACGGGGCCCCCCGGCGGCCGGCCCTTTACTCGGCAAGCGCGGGCATCCCCGCACAGCGCTCAGGGCATGGACACCGGGGGGGTTGGTTCTCACCCCGACTCGCAAGGGACCTCGCAGGAGGCGCCACCCCGGGACCGGGATGGCCAGGGCGCCTGGGCGTGGGCTCCGGTCCCCGCCGCAGTGTCCGCACCCCGGCCGGGAGCGCAGCATGTGACCGGCGGGCCGGAGGCGGACGCCCCCCACCCCAGACCCCCTGCTCCGCCGCGGCGCTGACCCTGGCACTCCCCGCTAGGGCAAGATGTTGAGGGGTGCGCGCCCACTTTCCCGCGGCCCGAGAGGGAGCTGCGGGGAGCCGGGCCGAGAGCGCCTCATCCCTCCCCGGCCAGCCCCGCCGCAGNCGCAGGACCCGCGCCCCGTGCTCACCTCGGGGCCCCGCGTCGCTGCCGCCGTCCTTGTCCGCCATGGTCGCGCAGCCCCCGCCCGCAAGAGGAACCTCCGGCGCAGCCCCTGTGCTCGTGCGGGTCCCGGTCCGCGTCCTCGGCGGCGCTCGGGCCGGGTCTGAGGCGCCGGGCAGCGGGAGCACTGCTGTGACGCGGCCGCCGCCGCAGCCCGGACTCCTCCTCGCGCTCCTCCCGGGCCCGCCCCGCGCCCCG
>NC_048223.1:115836386-115867440 GCF_002007445.2 Ailuropoda melanoleuca
GGCCGGGGAAGGCCCGCACGGGGCCCGGCTCGGCGTCTGCCCGCCCCCCACCCGCCCCGCCCGGACCCGTCGCTCCGGATCCGGCCCCTCCTCTCCGTGACTCGCCGGCCGCCGCCGAGGAGGGGGCGCGGCAGGGGCTCCGCGGCTCGGCAACCCGCCAGACGCCGGCACACGGAAGGCGCACTGCTCGGCCAGCGGCGGGGGCTGGGTTTCACCTCCCCCCCGCCCCGCGGCGCGTCCGCTCGTCGGAATAGCCAGGGGCCGAAGCCCTGCAGCAGGCACCGCACAGAAACCGCTCTCTCCCGAGGAAGCCCGCCCCATCCCCACCCATTCATTTCTCTCCCCCACGGTCCCAGGGGAGCGGGCAAGGGCCACGCCAAGGAGGAACCCGGCGCGGCCAGGACTCAGGCCGCAGACCGAGGACCTGCGCGGGGGCCTCGTTCGGGGCACTGCAGCGGGCGGCCGCCTCCAGGTTGCCTGCGGGACTCCATGGCAACTCGGGACCCCGGGGGGGCGGGGGGCGCTTGTCGCGGAGGCGGTGTCGCGCCTTCCATATATGGGCTCCCAACCCGGCCCTCCGTTAAAAGTCTGAGAATAACGGCATTAATAATGCAGAGCTTCAGCGGTCAATGATTCATCCTCCCTGTCCTCTGGCTCCGCCACACACGCGCGCCACTGGCACCTGTTCGCGACTGGCCAGGTGGCTTCTGGGTCCTCTGTGCAAGAAGGGAATGAGGGTAGCGATAAGATCTGATGACCACCGTTACTGGGCACTTCCCTCAAGCCTGGCTCTATGCTAAGTGCTTAAGAGTCTTATCTCATTTGCTCTGCATAACTCTAAGAGGTGGGGACTAGTGGCCCCCATTTTGCAGAGAAGGAAACTGAGGTTTAAGGGATTTCAGTGATGATCCCTAGAACACACATCAAGTAAGTGGCCAAGCTGAGATAACCATCAGCTATCCCTGTGCCCTGAGATGGGCCACAGCTCTCAAAAGGCACCTAATGGAGGCTTCATCCTGCGCCAGGTTATGGAGGACAGGGTGGGCAAGGTGCTGCCGGGAGAGCCCAGAGACCAACCTCTGCTCAGTGATTTTAGCGTGATGAGTTAAAAGGATGAACTTGCCCTTTGTCTGCCTGCATTAAAAATCCTCAGTCTACAGTCTCTGACTGTGTATGAGACCATGAGCTAATTATTTAACCTCTTTGAGCCTCAATATTCTCATCTATGCAATAGGTACAGAGAACTCACTTGGTAAGAATGAAGAGGACTAGATGAGCTGATGCACGTAGCGTGCATTGCTTGGGGTCTGGCGCATGGTGAGCAGTCCGGAAAGTATTACGTATTGTTAAGTCACAGGCACCTTTTTACAGTGGACAATGGCCAGTTGTGCAAGACAGTGGGCAATGGGGGGCACGTGGTGGGGGGCACTCCCAGAGTGGAGAACACTGTTTTCCTACAGAGTGCCCTCTCCCTCCCAGGACCACTTGCCTGCTGAGACAATACCCCACTATCTCAGAGGTGGACTCAAGACATGGCCTGGAGGCTAAGAGCACAGGGCACCCAAATGCAGGCCAGAGGAAGGGTGAAGGCAGTCGTGCGGGCGATGAAGATGACTGCATCAGCCCTTCAAGCTGCCTTCCCAGTTCTGCCCCTGTACCCCCACTGAGTGAAGCTGGCTGGGCCGAGGCCACGTGGATTGAGGTTCAGAGGGCAGGGACAGTCACCAGCATGCTGCCCACTGAACACCCGTGTCACACAGACACATGCCTAAGCAGTGGGGCCAGAAAGACTTTTTTATTAAACGTGGTTCTGATTAAGTCTCTCTTGGGTTCAAACCATGCTGGGCCTCCCTTGTCTATAAGAAAAAGCCTTAACTCTTCAGCTTAACGTTCAACACCTTTGACAACATACCTCGTCTGGCATCTCTCTCCCAAGAAGACTTCCTTCCACCAGCCTTCCTCGGACATGGTCACGGTCTACATCTCTCTCCATGTTGGACACCCCCAACACTTCCCTCCTCTACCTGCCCACATCAAGGCACCCTTCAGCGCCCCAGTCTGAGGCCACCTGCCCAGGGAAACCTAGGACACCACCTGACCCCCAGGCTCCCAGAGTAATCTACACACTCGCACATTTCATTTTATTTTTCTCCTTCTACACTGCTGCTCGGGCAGCTCAGCACTCAGAAGCCTCCGCCATCTATCCGCAGAGATAGATAGCCCACACCCAGGGCTCGACCTTCCTTCAGGGCTCCAGACCTCCTGAGAGTCCCCCCAGGGCACCTCCCAGGCCCTTACCACTCCCCCAAAGCCCAGTTCATCCTCTGCTGCCCTCCCTCCTGGCTGTAGGATCTCCGTAAAGGCAGCGTCACCCACAAGCCACCCAGCCACACACCTGAGCAGCGGCTCTCACTCCATTCTCTGTGTGCCTCTGAGTTTGCTCAACCTCCAAGTCAAGTGTTGCCCAGCTGACCGCGGACATTTCCACCCCATCCTCACTGCCACCATCCTCGTCCTCATCCCCATCATGTCTCACTGCCTATGTGTCTGCAGGGCCACCTCACCGTCTTGGGCTCCTGTCCTACCCCTCAGGTGCCCTGCCCACCCACCTCTCAGCTCCCTTTCCTCCCGCCCCTCATGACTTCTATCAATCCCTTGCACCCACCCCTGCCTCTCGGATGCTGGTATTTCAAACCCCTTAAAATGTGTTTGTTGTTTGAACCACTTCACCCCTCATCCCGCTACCACCAGCAACCTGGAGAACTCAGCAACTTCAGGGAGCCTTCCCTGCGCCCCCGTCCTGGCCGGGGTGCCCCTCCTGCTGAGCTCCTAATGGTACCCTGTCCCTCTCCATCAGGCTCCTGACCCCCAGCACCAAGACATCAGTCTAGCAGCCTGTCAGAACCAGCAGGAACCCCTCAGACCCCACCCTCCCACCACCTATGGTGGAAAGGCCGGAGGGCCATCTGCTCTCTCTGCTGACACACAGCCACAGTGACAGGAGGGCACGTGAGGATGATGGGGGATGACATGTGGGCCCCGTGCTGTGGGCAGAGAGCAGAAAACAGTCTCGATTTTCAGGGAGCATGAAAGGCAGTGCACCCTCTGCCTGGGGTTTGTCCTCAGGGCTTTAATCATCCCACTCATTAGAGGCCGCCCCAGTGAGCAGACACTCTGGCCAACCAGGTGCTCACTACTGCTTGCGGCGGTCCTCCTGTTTTCCAGCAGAGCAGATGGAAGCACACAAAGGTGGGGGCACCTGCCCAGGCTTCCTCAGGCCACAAACAGCCTGGCCTGTCTCCTGTCGCTCAACAGGGGGAAGGGCTCCCCCTGTCCTCCCCAGATGCCTATGATCTTGTCACTCCTCTGCTACCAGGTCCTACGCGAGTTGGCCTCCTGATGCCTCTTGACTCTAGCTCCTTCCACTCTCCCATCCCTCACGCCAACACGCGCACACCACCCCTATGAACATGCCCAATCTCGTCCCACCTCAGGGCCTCTGCTCCAGGGGGTGGCCCTGCTTGGGACACAGTCCCCAAGACACGCACATGGCTTGCATCTTCACTCACTTCGGGAAATGCCACCCACCCAGATGGTTCTCTAAGACTGCGGTCTCATGCCCACTGGGAAGAGAGCTCCGTGAGACTATGCTGCTTACCTCTGTATCCCCAGGTGTAGAACAGTGCCCAGTACATGGCAGGCGCCCAATACATGTTTCATGGTGGGTGGACTGGCTCCATCAGTGAAACAGAAGCACAACGGGCTTCATCCAGCTGGGAAGACCAAGCGCCACAGGGACTTCACACGGACCCCTGGGGGCTCTCACAGCCGTTGCAGAGCACGACCATACTTATGGGAGGTCACGCTGCAGCAAATCCCCTCCAGCCCCCCTCCAAACTCCTCCACACAGTGCTCCCTGTCGACTCCCTTCAGCAACCTCCATATGATCTCTTCTCCACCTTCTGGGCCAGAGCGGCCCAGGCTGTGGTCTGTGGGGGTGGGCCGCGGGAATGTCCCCACCTCCACTCATACCACTCTCAGTCGGTCTCAGCTGGCCACCTGAGTCCCCAAAAGGGGCCCAGCCCAGAGCCAAGTCACCACCTTCTGGTAACCTCATGCCGGTCCCTCCAGCCATATGGGCCTGTCCTCAGGTCCCCAAAGAACTGAGTAAATCTCTCTCCTCCTCCAGGTCTCAGCTCAGATGTCACTTCTTCCAGAAAACCACCTGGCCCTTCAAGACAGCATGAGGCCCCCACTCTGTTCTCTGTGCCTGACTCCCCATGCGCTCCTATCATAGCACTATCACAGCTCTGGGTCACTATTATTATTAACCCATTATACAGATGACAAAATCGAGGCCCAGAAAGGTGCAGCTGAGAAGCTGCAGAGCTGAGACTAGAACTCGGGCCTTTCCAATGTCAGGTGGCCCATCTCCCCCTCCAGCTGCCAGGGTCAGCCATGTCCACAACTGTAGCCCCCAGACTCTGGCATAGTACCTGGAACAGACAGTTAAATACTAAAAAGGGAAACAGCCCTTCAGCCTCAGGCCCTCGCCTGACTCATCCTCTCTGGGGTCCTCTTCTCCCTCCAGCCCACAGACACCTCCCTGCAACAGCCCCCCCTTATTCTTCATCCCCCACACAAAGGTACACCTCCCTCCCTTCCCAAAAGATCTAGCACTGAGGGTGCTGATCCTGGGGGTGCAATGAGACAGGGACGGAGCAAGTAGAGTGAAGAGTGTGGGGTCACATGGAGTCAGCCAGACCAAGGTTCAAATACGAGCTGAGTCATTCCCTGCCCCCACCCCTCTGGGTCTGTTTCTTCATCTGTAAAAGGGGTTGATAATCGTAGGCAGGATAATTAAGGGAGATAATATATGTAAAACACTCAGCATAGGGCCAGGCTACATAGGTAAACAGATAAATAGGACTTATTATTTAACTTGCAAATTGGGACCACAAAAATGCCTATTCCTTGTATATTATAAATTACAGAATGGATCTAGGCAAAAAATTGGGAGTGGTAAAAGACACATGGAAAATATGGGGGTGAGTGACTTTTTAAAAAATGTTTACCCAAAAAATTTCTTTTAATTCTGAGAAACACTGATTTTAATCCAAATCTGAGCATTTATGTGGAAAGCTTCCAGTAAAAGCTGCTTTGGACTTTAGAATATGCCACCAGAATTTTGTCTATAAACTGAATATCATAAAAGTGACTCCTTTATAACTGGACCAAGATTCAGATGAGCTAAGGCAACATGAAAACTTAAGGGAGGGGCACCTGGGTGGCTCCGTCGGTTGAGGGACCAACTTTTGGTTTCGACTCAGGTCATGATCCTGGGATCGAGCCCCACGTTGGGCTCCATGCAGAGCGAGGAGTCGGCTTGAGGTTTTCTCTCCCCCCTCGCTGCCCCTCCCCCCACGCATGTGTGCACGCTCATGCACACGTGAGTGCTGTCTCTCTCTCTCTCTCTCAAATAAATAAATAATCTTCAAAAAAAAAAAACTTAAGGGAAAGCTCGAACAATAGGTCAAGATCCTTGACTTCTGACCTTTAGTACCTCTTAAAAATCCAAACTCAGAGCTGAATCGTGGCGTCCAGTTTATACATCATTTTCCCTTGGATTTCCACCCCATCTGGTGTGACTCAGCCTCTCCGTTAACATTCCAAAGCACACTTCACATATACAACAGGGTTGCTGCATGAGTCTTCCAGGAGAAACATTCGAGTTCCACAGGAAATTATTTCTCAAAATATCACGATCACTCAGGCCTGCGATGTAAACTTGAGAACTGCCTGCTCAGGTAAGGAAGGGTCACCCAAATATTTTCTGTATTTCAAACAGCAGAGCAAACGTCTGCGGCCACTCTCTCAGCAGTATTCTCAGCACTGCTCAAAGTCTGGCTCTGCAAGCTCCTGGTTCATAGTAAGACGGGATGTTCTGGAAGCCACGTATGAAGGAGGACATGCAAAGTGAGATGAGAGACGAGGCTGAGAGAGGGAAAACGGGAATGATCACGTGGCCAGGAGAGCCATCACAAGGGCTGCAACAAACTAGATTGTTAGAGCCAAAAGGTTTCGAGTTACAGAAAAAAAATTACTTGTTGCGTTTCTGCAGCTCATAGCCCAGGGCCAGGCTCACAGCAGGTGCTCCAGATATGCTTGTGAAGAAATGAATGAGTGGTCATGTAAATAAATAATGGAGTGGCAACTGGAGCTCAGAGAAGTTAAATCTCGTGTTCAAAGTCATATGATTACCAACAGCCTGATTCTCAGCTCCATTGGGCCCTCAGTGTCCCCCCTCCAAAAGGCCCAGCAGGAGGAGGCTAACTGCCATTGATTGCTGATGACTGCCGGGGACACCAGAGCCATGAAGGCACTAGGGCGCTTTCTAGCTCTGCGGAAGGGAATGTGGTGATGCGTAGCAAGTCTGCCCCCTGCATAGAGTGTGGACGGAGGCATCCATGTCATGATGCTGACCTCCAGGATCCCTCCTCTCCAACTTTCTGGAATTCTATACCAGGCAAAGAGACCATTCTGCACTGTGCAAAGATAAATCTGAGCAGATCCAGCCACCTGCAGTCTCAAATGCCAGGAAAAGGCCTTGAAAAATCCAATCTCCCCTATCTCGGTGCTGCCTGGTCACCTGTCTGGATGGTTCTACCCTGTCCAGGTACCTAGAGCTGCCTCTCTGGGTAGTTCTACCCCATCATGGGAACATCTGCACATCCCACGTAGATGTGAGAGGCTGCCGTGCCCTCCTGGCCTGCACAGTTGTGTGTCTTCTTCCTGGTGGCAGGTCTATGGTCACAGGATTTGTGTGGAGAAGAGAGGAAGGCAGCACTAGGCTGAGGGAAAGGAGATCTGTCTTAAGGTATCACCAGGTTCCTGAGCTCAGCCTCGTGAGAGCTTGTCTCTGGCCCTCACCCATAAAGTGAAGAGGGACCATTAAGTCTTGGCTAAGAGCCATAAAAAGATGTCCTGGAGCTCCGGAAGCCATAGACTAAGGAAGGACAATTGGATAAGGACCTTAATCATGAGATTCATTCACTCCTTCCACAGATGTGTATGAGGTTTTCCTATGTACCAAGCACTATGTTCTAAGTTTGGAGGAAGCCAAACAGCCAAAATTTGTACTCTTGGTCAGCAAGACTCTGCCTTTATTCTGGGGAAAGGGTGCCCCCCACCGTATAGTTCCAGGCTCTCAACACCCTACAGCCCAGCTGAGGGCCCTTAGAACTGAGACTAAGAATCAAACTTAAAAGTCTCCATTGGTTAACAACTAATCAAAATGGCGGCTTTCCTATGGGTGCATTGGGCAGAAGAAGCCAGGCCATGTCAGGAAGTAGGCTGTGAATGGCAGGGCAAGGGTGGGCTCTAGCGTCAGGCAGGGTGCCCTGGGCAAGTTAACCAATCTCCTCAGAACCCCCGCCTCTCCCTGTAGAGAGGACAGTGATGTTACCCTCCTCACAGCGTAGTACGATCCGTGGAGACAGTGCCATAGCGCTCAGAGCGACCCAGGCGGCAGCTGGGGCTGACACAAGCCCAGCCACTGCACCCAGGCTGGCTGGCCCACCTGTAACTCCCCCTAGTCCCGGCCTCAGAGGTCTGCCATCCTCACTCCTTTCCCACAGGATCCTAGATCCATTCGTTTGCGGTGGATTTCCATTCTGGACAGTGCTCCAGGCCATCTGGGCACAAAGTAGAGTCATCTTGACCAAAGTGAGAGGATGGGGAAACGGAGGGTCTTCAAGGACTTTGGGATTCCAGAAAAAGAAATAGCCTGTGGCTATAAAATATCTTCAAAATCCTGTCTTCTCCCCATCTCCCTTTGACTTTTACTTTGCTTTGTCCTTTTTCCTCATTAACAAATGCGTGATGAGCCTCACTTCTCTCCAGGGCCACCACCATCACGCTAGCACAGACCATCCCCCTTCCTCTCTCATCAGCCTCCCCAGGCCTCCAGCCGCTACTCTTGCGCCCCCTTCAGTTCAGCCTGAGAGATTCCCCAGGAAGTTGGTCAAGATCCACTTTTCCTCTGTTCATATTCCCTCCAAATATTTCCCACTGGAACTAAGATAAACCCAAACTTGTTTCCCAGGCCTATGAGGCCCTGCAGGATGTAGCTCCATTCACCCTGCTAGCTTCATCCCAGCCACACCTGTCTTTCATCCCCCTACTCCTGGGCCTCCACGAACCCATATGACACACTTAGAATTAGATCAAGGAGTCCCTTCCTCAAGACACTTTACTTCCAACCCCTGGGAAACCAGCATAATATCCCAACCTAGTCAAAATAACACACTCATTTTATCTTCCAGAAAATGGAGGTAAAAAAACATGCAGGTCCACAATGTCTAAGATATCCCCCAGGATTGAACAGTTCACAACCTGACCAACTGTACCCAGTAACTTGACACTACTCTGTCCTCTCTGATTCTTGAGTAGGTCCAGTACTTCCTGCCTCACCTTCTGCTGATTTCTGTCCCCACCTTTGCCCCTGGTTAATATCATCCAACTGACTCACCTTAAAGGTCTACGCCCTGTAGAGGCCCTCTCTGGCCCCACATGTTGTTCCATGTTGCATCATGCCACCCCATTTCTCCATGACACAAACATACTTTAAAGCCATTTCTCTTATTTGTTTATTCTGAGCCTTTCCCACTAGGCTGTCCCCTCACTGTGGGTGGTAGCAATAATGAATATATTGTAAGTACTTGCTGTGTGCTGGACATTGCTCTGGGCGCTTTACTTCTATTGTCCCATTTGACCTTCACAGCAATGCAGAGGAAGGATCGCTGTCCCCATTTTATAGATAAGGAAACTGAGGCCCGCCATAATGACACAAGGAGTAAGTGGCAGGGTCAGAATTTGCACCTGGGCAGTGTGGTCTCAGGAGAATGTCCTGGTCTATCCTGCATGCCGTGGAGAGCTGTGCAGGACTACGTCCTGATGCCTAGCCCGGCACCCGGCATGTAGCAGGGCCTCAAGAAATGTGTCAAATGAATGAACAAATCATCCAACTGGAAGACAGAATTACAGTTTACAGAGCACCCTCACATCTCTTCTCTCACTTGACTCATGAAATACTTGGAGGGAAGTGTCACTATTTCTGACTTTTTAAAGATGAGAACATTGAAGGCCCAGTGAGATCACAAGCAGCCTTGGCCTGAGGTCGTAATTCTAAGCAGCTGCTTTAAGCCATCCATTTCTTTCAAATCTACTATTTAATTTAAAATTTTTATGTACATTCTGCATTCTATCCCATGATATATCTGCATTTGTATTTTTTTTTCACTATGTTCCCTATGCTGTACCTTTCACCCTTGTGACTTACTCATTCCATAACTAGAAGCCTGGACCTCCCATCCGCCTTCCCTGATTTTGTCCAACCCCTCATCCCTGTATGTGTTTGTTTTCTAAGCACAACTAACATCTTAGATATCTAGTACTTGTGTTTAAAACACCCATCTTCTTGTGGCAAGTTTCAAGCATCCACAAAAGTAGAAAAGAATGATATAATGAATCCCCAGGTACCCAACATCCAAGTTACCAAATTTTAAAAATCCAACTCACTGAGTGACATGGGCTATCCCAGGAAGCCATCACAGTAGCTGTCATTCACAGTTTATGCGTCAATATGCTCATTTGATTTTCATAGCCTTCCCCTTGAAGCACAAATATTGGCCTAGATTTTAGATGCAGACATTGAAGGTTAAGGTCAAGTCATTGCCAGAAGTCTTGGAGCTAGAAGGAGCAGAGCCAGGAGTCACTCAGAGCTGGGCACCATTCCCATGCGGAGGTGAAGAGCTGCTCTAAAGGAAGTGGGTCCACCCCCTCTCTCTTTTACAACCAAAGTTTGCATTAAAATCACACCGTTTCCAAAAACACCCCACTCCAAATCAGCCAAGACAGCTGGTCATCCACCCAGCCTCTCCATCATTTTTTCCTATTCATTCTCCTGTTCCAGCAGACACCTGCAAGCCCCTCGCTGCGCTGATGTGCTGAGATACAAAGTCTAGCCAGACGGGAACCCAGCCTTCAGGAGCTCCCGGCCTCAGTGGAAAGGAGAGAAGCAGATAGGCATAACCAAAATTTGAGGCAGGCCTTGACCAGTAACTGGGCATGGAAAATTTATAAGGAAAAGGCTCTGGGCCTCACCTACCCTGTATCTCCTCCATCAGAAAGCAAGGCCCTGGAGGGCAGGGGGAGGGGAGTAAAAGGGTTAAGGGGCATGAGTTTGGGAGTTGGTTATCCTTGGGTTTGATTCCTAACTCCATCCCTTCTAGCTCGATAGCCTTGGGTAAGTTACCAACCTTCTCGGATTCACTTGTAAAAGAGGGTTGATAAAACCCCATATACTAGAGCCACTGAAGCATTTTACAGATAATGTGCTTCACCCAGTTTCTTCAACAATGGAAACTTTCCATCAATGTTGGTCTGTACGATCGGTTATTACTCATACCCAGTTCTCAGTAAGAAGTCTGGCTTGCTTGAATGAGCCATGAGCTTTAGAAGAGGGTACACATTTCCCAGTAGACTATTTTTCTTAATCAGCTTCTCCTCTGTAAATTTGGAAAATAAACAAATTAAAAGTAAAACTTATCAGCCTTCCCTACTCAGCCAACCAAGGGACGCGGGCCATGTGTGAGAAGGGCGATTTGGTGGTCAGGGGAGCGGGGACAAAGGCGCCTTGTTGTCTCCCAGCCCCGCGCTGGCACGCTGGCACACATTCCATGATCCTGCAGGACAAACCCACGTGCAGCACGGCTGGGGCAGCAGAACAAAAGCTCCAGATGTGAGGCTCATCCGGCCCCTCTCCAGGACCTCCTCCTAGGTTGCAAAGGAAGGGAGCAAGGGAAGGCCCCGGGCCACCGGGCACACAGTGTGCGCTTTGATAACAGTGGCGATCTCCATGTCAGTAGTGGAACAAGCAGCTGACCTGGTCTCAGACCCCTATCTCCAAGACCAGGCTCTGCCAGGCTTTCGCTGTGGCCTCAGGCAGCTCACCAAGCCTCTCTGATGCCCAGTCTCCTACAATGCAAGTCACACTTACTCCTCTTGCTTCACCCTGCCTGTCACAGACCCGGAGTGGAATCCCAGCTTTGCCACTTCTGAGTCTATGGTGTTAATTACCCTCAGCCTTGTTTTTCTCATCTGCTGAATGGGACTATCACCACACCCACCTCCCAGTGCCACCTGGAAGAGGAAATGAGGCAGTGTGTGGAGAATGCCCAGCGAAGACGCTGCCATGTAAGTGCTCAGTGACGGAGGATGGGTGTCCCCGCTGCCCAGCTACAAATGACAGCGACACCAACTTCAGTCACCAGCAGCAGCAGCCCCCTTCTGTGTTTGCTTATTTTATGCCAGACAATACACCAAGGATGGGGCTACTGTACTTCATTTCCCCTTCCCAAGAGAGCGGCCCAGTGCGCAGGCCAGGGGCAGCCAGCTTCGGCCACCAGCCAGCCTCTCCCTCCCCGGGGCTCTGCTGCATGCAGTCTAGTCACCAGCACTCCACCAGCGCTCCACAGCCACGGAGCAGCCCCCAGCCGCCCCACCAAAGGCCTTCCCTTGCTGGCAGGGAGGCAGGAGGGGAGACGAGGAAGAAGCCTCCCCCCATGACAAGCCTGCACCTGGACAGGCTGCACCCGGAAAATGGGAGGAACTACGTTCCCCTGAAACCTCTGGCTTGCTCTGAGGATGGAAGGTACTAAGGTCTGGGTCAGGGTAAGAGGGTGTTATTCATTCTACCCCTCCAAAAAGGTTGTGACTGTCTTGATTTCCTATTTTTTCTAGTGTCCTGATAAAGTTCTAAGGTTGGAGCAAGGGAAGAATTTTTTTTTTATTAATCAAAATATTGAACTTAATAAAGTTTAGTGTCTGGTTTTTGTTTTGTTTTATTTTGTTTTCAGAAACGAAGCAAATTGAGGATAAGACAGAAAATAGACAAGGGACGCCTGGGTGGCTCAGTTGGTTAAGCATCTGCCTTTGGCTCAGGTCATGATCCTGGGGTCCTGGGATGGAGCCCTGCATGGGGCTCCCTGTTCAGCAGGGAGGCTGCTTCTCCCTCTCCTGCTGCCCCCCGCCCCACTGTGCTGTCTCTCTCATAAATAAATAAATAAAACCTTAAAAAAAAAAAAAAAAGGAAAATAGAAGAGGTAATAGGTTGCATTACATGTGACCTAACAGGCGTGGGTGTGGCTGTGTGTGAGCACACGTGTGTGTTTCTCAAAGTCCAGAGCTAAATACACAACTGTCACAAAGAGATATCTCCACAAAGAAAACAGTTAAACAAGCACATGAAAAATTATCATTCTCACCAGTAATTTATTTATGTGTGTGTATATAATTAAACACTGAGAAAACATGGCATCAATTATAAAACAATGAAACGATGGTATCTAATGATGATGAGATTGTGTTACAGCTTATCCTTTCACGCAAATAGATAATGCTGTCATTAACTGAGTTTCACACTTCGGAAAAGCACATGCAACGTTAAAAGCACTTTGATAAATTAATCCTTCTCTTAGAAATCTATTCTGGGTCAAAAGAAAACAACTATATTTATGCATGTGCGTTTCAGTGTTATTTCATGCAAAGCGTACGACTGAATAGAATTACAAATTTAAATGGGAAGGTGGTATAGCAACATGGGAAAATGTCAAAATATAATATTAAGTAAAAAAAAAAAGCAGAAAAAGTCTACGGACTACTGATTATAACCGCTAAAATTACACCTGCATGTGGATAGATACTGGCATGCAGAAAAATCGAACAGTTGTGCTGAGACAGAGGGATAACAAGGGGGTCTTTGGTCCTTTCCAGATTCCCTTTAATGATTTATCATATTTTTCTTTCTCGCTCTTTCTCTAAACTCTGCCTGGAGACTGCGCCTTACTTCCCAGGAAGGGCGGGGAGCTGCACCCTGCCTCAGCCTCCACTCCCACTCTGGCCATTTGATTTGGCTTCTAAATTGTGTTGCTGTTTCTTGAAACTGCAGCTCTCAAAACAAACCAGGGGTGTGCGTGTGAGATCAGAAGGCAAACAAGCTCCAGCAAACACATTCAGCTCTGTGCGGGGGCCAAGGAATTTCACATTTGGACACGAAATGTCAGATCCCACAAAAGTCCTTCTCAGGTCCCACAAGTGAGCTCAGAATGTCTGCCCTTCCCCAAGCTTACTTGCCAGGGCACCCCTGGACACCAGCCAGTGTGGGTGGGGTTTACCCTACCCCACCCCAAGGCCTGCGTCCACCCTTCAGTACCACCTGGGTCACGCGCCCCTTTGGGAATCTGGTAAGCACTCAGACTTTGCACACCATTTTAAGGAATTCATAGATCTATGTGGTGAGAATTTGTTCATTCATTTACTCACGTGTGCACGAAGACAAGCACATGTTAAGGGCCTATTATGTACCAGGCCAGGAGGGTAAATATAAGGATGGGAAAACATGGGGGCACCTGGGTGGCTCAGTCGTTAAGCGTCTGCCTTCAGCTCAGGGCGTGATCCCGGGGTCCTGGGATCGAGCCCTGCATCAGGCTCCTCCCCTGGGAGCTTGCTTCTTCCTCTGCCACTCCCCCTGCTTGTGTTCCCTCTTTCACTGGCGGTCTCTATCACTGTCAAATAAATAAATAAAATCTTAAAAAAACATGGATGGGAAAACATGGTTCCTACCCTGGAGGAGAAACCGCATGGTGTCTAGAGGTAGACGCAAAACAAGAAAATACACTTTCCAATATATTGTGGCTGGGCTGGTCCAGGTGTAAGTTGTGCCACTATCAAAAGCGGCTCTGTACTGAGCACTTACTAGATGACAGGCCTACCTCATGGACCTCTCCACGGACTATACAGTTCCTATGGATTCTTGTGGGCTATGTCTAATTCACTTCCCCCCCAACAACCCTAAAAAAAGGTATGAGCCTTATCCTGCTTAAACATCAGGACTCTGAGGCACAGGAAAATTTCAATAACTTTTTCAAGGCTGGTCAGCAAGGAAGTTTGAGACCTGTGACCCCCACCAGAGTCACGCTGGTAACCAGGCAGCCTCTGTCAAGGTGTGGCTTGCTTACCCTGGGGCAGAAGAGGCTTCACAGCAAATGGGACAGGCCCACAGGACTCCTCAGACTCTCCCTGTGAATGGCACCCGTGGGATTCTGAATGATGCCTGGACTCCCAGAGCTGAGCTAATTGCAGGGGTCTCCCTGGGAAAAGCAGACCTCATGTGGGCTGATGCTCCAGGTTCTGATGCTCCAGGTGGAGGGTCGGGCCCCAGACGGGGAACTGCTCCTTTTGAGCCTGCTGAGAGCACCTGTGTGGGCAACCAGACTGTTCTCTCCGGACCACCTGACCTCCCTCTAAACACCCCTCCCCTTAAACAGCCAAAGACGCCAGGAAGGCTCTCCAGAGTTAGCTCACCCAGTCCACACACACCAGGTGGGGTTGGACAAATACAAAGTCCCATTCAGAGACAGAATGTGTTTTAGGCCGAAGCCAGGAAGGAAGCAAGGCAGGGTTTGATTTCTTGCTGCACGGCGGTGGGCCCTTCTTGTTACCTCAGTGTTTTCATCAGTAAAATGGGGATAATAACTGTACCTACCTACTTCAGAGGAGTGTTATGAAAGTTAAATGAGATAATACTTTCACACAGAACAAGTGACTGGCACATAGTAAGTGCCAATAAATGTCAGGTACTATTGATTATAGACTGAGTACTTACAGTAACATATGCACATATCACGATAAATGCAAATCATATCAATCTACTTCTGTTTCTCTCTAATAGCGATACATGCATTTAAAAGACTAGAAGGAAAGACGTTAACTCTGTAGTAGTGGTAATCCCTCTATAATAAGCTTATGAGTGATTTTTATTTTTTTATTATACCACTCCAACACAGATTTTCGATAGATACTATACATTTTTTTATAATCAGAATAAAATCAATATATGAATCTTTAAAATTGAATTAACAGAAATGGGATAGGTCAGAAACAGGGGTTTAAACAGAGGGGTCAGGCCAGAAAGGCACATCTTAATGTCAGGTGCCTGATCCCATTCAAAGAAGGGGGTACCTTGATTTGTAGACTTTGGTCTCCTTGGAAACCTCTCAGTCATCCAAATCAGCACCCCAGGTCCCATCTTCTGAGAATGCTGCTAACTCTCCCCACCTGCGCCCCATACTTGGTCCCCTTCTCTGCACGTGTCCAGGCCTCCTTGAGGCCATGCCTCATGACTTCAGTTGCTAGTTATGGCCCACCGATGTGCCAGCCCCTGGGTTGGCTACTTTACTGCGTGGTCTCTTAGTTCAGGCCTACGGAGAGCAGGTGACTTGCCCAGGACCACCCAGCCAGGAGGAGGCCTGGCCGGAATTCAAACATACATCTTCTCACTTCAAGTTCACGGCTGATCTTACTAGACAGCTCATGACCCAGAGAAAACAGGGGTCACAGGAATATGCTCAGGGGCCAGGTTAGAATTTTCTGGTTAGAATTCTTGCCTGTGGATAATTTGGGTGTTAACTGCGTGTAATTATGCTTGTGTGTACTTGTGTATGTGTGTGTGTGTGTGTGTGTGTTAGAGACAGAGAGAGAATGTACTTAGAAAATGTTTTTCAAAGACTCTAAGAATAAGTAGCAACACATGGAGCTTGCTCAGGTTTTTCAAAGTATCAGAAAAACTGAATTTAAAGTTAAAAAAATTAAGAGAATGTATTTCAATGCACAGAAAATAGAAAAATCTGACCCCGTGGAGTACTTCAGGATGGAAGCCCAGGCTGATGGGTCCTTGTTCCTGACCAAGTTCAAGGTCAGAGGAACTTTAGAGGTGATCCTGTTGAATCTTCTGTTCCCTGCAGAAAACCCATCTTCTGCACCCCAGACAGCCATCTCATTTGAATGCCTCCCGGGACGGGAGCTCACTACCTGAAGATCCCACAACCTCTCCAACTCGTAGTGATGTCAGCAAGCTCTTCCTCTCATAGTTGAAATGTCTTCCCCATTTTGTCACCTTTTGGTCTTAGTTCTAGCCTCCGGAGTAATAGGGAATAAGTCTGCCCTCCTATCCCAGAGTTTCTGTATCAGGACACCTCCAGCTGCAAATAATAAAAAACCTTGACTCAATAACAAGCAATTAGGAGGGGGCTCTGTCTCCACCTCTGTGGCCCCGCCCAGTTACACTGCAGCTTGATGACCTTGGGGCAGGGGGCAGCAAGATGGCCACTGCACTTCCGTGTGTCCTGTTTAGCCACTGAGGGGCAGAGGGAAAAGACAGTAAGTCTTCCTGCTGGTCTTTCTTCTTTCCCATCCAGCCTCTGCTCACTTCTCATTGGACAGAACTGGGCCACATGGCCATTCGGAAGTCTGAATCGATCCTGCACAAGGACAACAGGATTCTCTTCACTGGATTAAATGGAGTTGGGTTGACTCCTGAGCTGGGGACAGTCTCCTTCCATGAGTAGGAGCAAAATCAGGGCTCTTTCCAAAAGGGATAAGGTGGAAATCGATATTGGGTCAAAAACAGTGGCTTCAACAGCACCCAGGGCTCAGTTTGCAGAGTAGCAGACGTGGCCCAAGGTGGATTCGGTGATTTGCGCCTGCCATGGGTCCACTCCCCTTCTGCTGCGGCAGACCTCCTTCTGCTCTGAGGAATTACCTCTCCCTGGACCCTCCATTCAAGAGCCTATGCTTTCCAAGTCCTGCTTGATCACCTCCCTTGATTCTGTGAGCTGCCCTATGTCCTTCTACTCCTTCCTTTTTTTTTTTTAATAGCTTCAATAGCCAGGCCCAGTTGCTTGCAGGCACAGTTCTAACCAGCCCCTAAGATTCAAAGGCACTGAGAGCTCCAGGGTCCACTCCCCTGGGCCGGCAGCAGCCCAGGATCGGACTCTGGAATTCAGAACCTAGAATCTGGAGAATCTGGATTAGAATCTAAGAATCTAAGCAATCCTCCGACTGGCTATGTGATTTTGTGCAAGTCACTCAACATCTCTGGTGCATCAGACCCTGACATCTCTATGATCCTAGCAAGAATCGGCAAAGAAACAAACAACAATAAAAACCAGAACAACAACCAAACACACACACACACAAACCCCACACACGAATGGGCCCGTCCAACTCGAGAAATAATGCAGTCAGAAGTCCCAATAATCAGCCACAAATCACCACCTATTTGCTCAGTTAATTACCAAATTTCACATCACATGAACTTTCCGCACCTCATTTTTCTCATTTCTAAAATGGGGATATTAATAGCATTGCAGAAGGGACTGTGGATTATAATGTAGAATAATAATGGTAAAAATAGTTGCTACCTGGTTTAATGCCACCAAATGCAAGGAATCCATATTCCCAATATCTGCTGAAAACATTTGCTTATTTATAATAACTAAAAACAAAAAGAGAAAAGAAAAGTGTAAGCCTGTGTAGTCTTCCTCCCCTCTCCCTGCTTCTAAAAGGGTACTACTGGGGGCATCCGGGTGGCTCAGTCAGTTAAGCGACCAACTCTTGATATTTGCTCAGGTCATGCTCTCGTGGTGGTGGGATCAGATCCCAGGTCCAGCTCCACACTCAGTCCAGAGTCTGCCTGAGATTCTCTCCCCCTCTCCCTCCAGCTCTCTCTCTCAAATAAATAAATAAATAAATAAATAAATAAATAAATAAATAAAATATTTTTAAAAAATAAAAGGGTGTTTCTCTGTGCATCCTTGGCACTTGGGTGTCTATGATATTAATGGAGAGAAGATAAAACACATGTGCACTCACAACTGGTAAGCCAGAGGCTAGCTGCTGTACATGGGAAACTCTCACCAGAGTTTTAAAAAGAAGAGGAAAGGGGCGCCTGGGTAGCGCAGTCGTTAAGCATCTGCCTTCGACTCAGGATGTGATCCCGGCGTTCCGGGATCAAGTCCCACATCGGGCTCCTCCGCTGGGAGCCTGCTTCTTCCTCTCCCACTCCCCTGCTGTGTTCCCTCTCTCGCTGGCTGTCTCTCTGTCACATAAATAAATAAAATCTTTAAAAAAAAAGAAAGAAGGAGAGGAAAGGAAAAAAGGAAGACAGCTTTGACCTAAAAGTTGAAGGTGGAAGGGAAAAAAAGAACAGACACGAAGAAGAAAGTTTGCAAATCTGGAAAGAGCGGAGAGATGTTGGGGGCGGCTGCCATGAATATGGGAAGATGAGAATGTGGGGAGGCAGGCAATGACAAGGAAAAAAAAAGGAGTTTTAAAGTTTTGCTGAATGTCATAAATGTCCCTGTTTGCATTTCCTAGGAGACAGCAGGAAAGTTTTAATTTGCTTTCAATTATTTGGGGATGTTGCACTGATGTTTCTCTGACCACCGTGGCAGCCCGGTTTTTTATGATACATGCAAATATTCACTGAGCTCCTTGTGTGCACCAGGCACTGCGCTAGGCTCCAAATACACCTGGCCCTTGCCCCCGCAGACCGTGCAGAAAGCACTTGGCCTGCCCCATCGCGGTGCTCGCCGGACCCCACAGACATCCACAAGCACTCCTCCCCAGCCCCTGGCACTGCCTCAGATGGGGCCCTGGCCATGTCGCTCTGGATGACTCCATCAGGTGGTATCATTGCCCCTAGTCCCAGCCCCCTACACCCAACCCAGTCTCTACACCGCTGCCAAAATGATTTTTCCAAAATGCGAATCACAATGTATTTGAAACCCCTCAACCTTGACTTCCTCCCCACCCTGTATTTCTTTATACTTTTTTAAAAAGATTTTTTTATTTATTTGAGAGAGATCAAGAGAGAGAGAAATCAGAGGAGAAACAGACTCGCTGCTGAGCAGAGTGCCCGACGCTGGGCTCGGATCCAAGGACCCCAGGATCATGACCTGAGTCGAAGGCCGACAGTTAACCGACTGAGCCACTCAGGTGCCACCCACCCCCACCCTTTATAGGATAAAGTCGTAAGGCCCCAGCTCTCAGGAAAGACCCTTGGGATCTGGGTCTGGCCTAACCCCTGAGCCTCACATCTGCCCCACGACCCCCGCCCCAGCCTCTGCATGTCACATTCCCACATTTTTACACTGCCAGGAAAACTCACTGTGGCCCTCTTTTCCACTTTTCCTCTTTCACACTCAGCTGGACCTCCCTCCTCTTCCCTGGGAATCATTCACCTCGACCCCATCTCACACAAAGCTAACCCCTCACTCCCTAGGACATTGCTCTCTTTATACTCAGCAGTGATTTATGTCCACCTGCTCCTGGTACCCAGCTGCCACCATGCTGGGGACAATACTGCATATGGCCAGCTCTAGCACAGCTCCAGGCACAGGACAGATGCACACAGGAGGTGTCTTGCTCATGGTGACAGAGATGACGAAGGACAGAAAAATACGTCCTGCTATTGGGAGGGGGTGGCACTGCCAACCTGGTAATTCAACTTGAACTTGGGCGTGGTGGAAACTTGCTGCTTTTGAATGAATCTGTGTTTTCTATCTCCTGGCACACGTGGGCCAGGAGACGTCAGTGACTTTTTAGCTAGTATCTTAAAATTAAAAAATTTCAAATGACACCCATGAAATATGATTGTTTTCAAACAACAACAGCAAAAGAACAATAAAGAAAAATATTGAACTTTGGGGGGGGGAACGCCGTGCCCAGAGATAACTACTGCGGGCATTCTGACAGTGAGTGGTCTCTGTGTCACCGTGATTCATTACATCTGTCTGTATCGTGTCATACGATCCAGTCTCTCCATGCCCACAGGGCCCCAGCTTCCAAGAAGCTGGGTGGAACTGGCCCCAGAAGGGTGGGGCCGGGGGACCCTCTATTTGAGGCTTTGGTCTGGTCAAAGACATAGCTGGCCCTGGTCCCAATATGGGGCCATCTCCAGGCAGATACAAAAGGGCCATTTTGCTCTCCCTCGTGTACAAAGTGTGCTCCAGACTGGGAGTTTTTCTGGGTTATGAGATTCAATTCCATTGAAAAAGATCATCTGAGGTTGCCCAAGAAAGTCATATTTAAAGATGGCATAGACTGAAGCTTTATTTTGTCCAAAATAGTCATGAATTATGAAAGCCACTGGCTGGAACCTGGAGGAACAGCAGGCTTTTGTGGACAAAGAAAAAGCGTGGGTGAGATTACAACGCTGATGGGACTGCTGAAGAGACTGAAAGGACCATTGAGTTATGGGAGGGGCCCAGCAATGAGCCTCTCTTGCTTCCTTGCGTCCTCCACTGGGGTCTTGGCACAAGGAAATCTGTGACTGCAGGATACGAGTGAGTTAATGTTTGGATTTGCCCAATGCCAAGACTGAGTCTCACAGGACCCGCTAGAGGTCCTCTGTGATGGCTGCCAAACGGGTGGTGGGTTCCTTTATAACCCACTTTGGGGGAAAGTCCATCCACTGGTACCACCGTGTGGTAGCCATAGCTGTATATGACTTTACAATCAGACCCAGCAATTTAACATCTAGGAATCTACCTACAAATGGGAAACAGCAATGCAAAAGGTGGGATTATTTGTAACTTCAAAATATTAGCAACAGCATGAATGGTCACTCATAAACTAGCTGGATATAAACTATAGTATATCCATTTGATGAAATTCTATGGAGCCACAGAAATGAATGAAGAAACTCTCTGTGAATTAACATGGAGCGATTTCCAGGATATATATTATTAAGGAAAACAAACAAATTACAAAAGCCCATAAAATGTATTCTACGTTTTCTGCAAGATAAGGGGAAATATACATATATACATATATATATACACGCTTAGCTTTGCAAAAGGAGGCACAGGAACAATAAATCAGAAGCTAATAAAAATGGGCAGGCATGATGAAGGGGATGGGGATAGCCGTTCTGTACATAATTCAGTATGGAGTGCTTCATATATCCAAAAATAAAATTAAGTCCAAGGGATTTTTTAAAAGCAAACCCTAAATTTGACATAAAGAAAAGCAAATAGGGGCGCCTGGGTGGCACAGCGGTTAAGCATCTGCCTTCGGCTCAGGGCGTGATCCTGGCGTTGTAGGATTGGGCCCCACAATGGGTTCTTCTGCTATGAGCCTGCTTCTTCCTCTCCCACTCCCCCTGCTTGTGTTCCCTCTCTCGCTGGCTGTCTCTATCTCTGTCAAATAAATAAATAAAATCTTTAAAAAAAAAAAAAGAAGAAAAAGAGAAAAAGAAAAGCAAATAAACCTTACCCTGCATCATATGAGTGGTAGGTACAAGGTAACTTAACAAAGAAAATCACTAATTCAAGTAATTTGGGGCACAGTATTATGACCACATATCTTTATTTTTTTTTAAGATTTATTTATTTATTTGAGAGAAAGAGCACACAGAGGCAGAGGGAGAAGCAGACTCCCCACTGAGCAGGGAGCCCAATATGGGGCTCGATCCCAGGACCCTGGGATCATGACCTGAGCGGAAGGCAGACGCTTAACCGACTGAGCCACCCAGGCGCCCCATGACCATGTATCTTTAAAATGACACTTCCTCACAGTAAAAAGAACGGCAAAGGCCTCTTGAACTGAATTTTGTAGGTTTGTGGCTGGTAGAGGTCTGTGTGGCATAATTCTGAAGATATGTTTTCTGTGTATTGAAGGGTAGAACAAATGAGCAAATATTTGTTGTTGTAGACCAGGGTTTGCCGTGGAGAGACAGATACGAACGCAGAACGGGCGGCGGAAAATTGTACGTTACTGGATTTGAATGAGATAGATCAGTGCGTATCTTGGGTTTAAAAAACATGGAGTTCCTAGTTTCCTTTATAGGAAAGGCCTAGGAGCAATGGCCCTCTGGTACCAATGAGCTGCCAAGAGCCCAGCTCTTGGTTTCTAAATACCATTCCCCACTGAAAGGAACCTGGGCTTCCAGTTTGCTTGGGACTGTCCTGGTTTAAAAATCTGAAAGTCTTGCATTCCAGGAACTCCTTCTGTGCCAGGTAAGCCAGGCTGGTTGGTCACTCACCTGGGAACAAAGGGGCTCCTGGCCACGGGAGGGGCCAGAACATGCACACAGGTTGACATCACCCCCTTCCAGAAAGCTCCGCCAAGCACCGCTGCCCAGGCCCCAGCATCTGACAGCCTGTGAGAAAGATGCTTTGTGCCTGCCCACACCTTCAGACAAGGATGCCCCCACCCCAAGGGCCCCTCGCCATGACCGTCTGGTCCTCTCTCAGAGGCATTCACGAGGAAGCACAAAGTTTCCCCAGTGATCTTAAATGCCTAAAAATGGCGTAACAAATGAACCCAGAGTGTCATTTCCTCCCCATGATTCAATCAGCCTGGACTGACTCAGGGGAATCCCCTTGTTTTAATCATGTTTCTCTTCAAAATCACTCTTGCTAGGAGCAAGGGATGCCATTCACGAATATTTGGTTCCAAATATCTCTCACCTCCTCCACCCTTGTCATTTAATAAACAATTTTGTCGAGCGGCTTCCTTTAGAGAATATGCCAGAGACTTAAGAAAAGGCTCGCACTGGCGCATGAGGGCCCCCAGGGATACGCTGGCTTTGCAACCACAAGTCATCCCCAGAAAGCTCCAGCAGGCTAACAGCCACAACCCTCTCCCAGTGGGGAGTGGGGAACTGCAGTGTCTCCCCCCCCGGGGGGGGGGGGGGGGGGGGGGNACCGACCCCGAGGTCTGCCCTCTACTCATGACCCTGAGGTGGGCTAGAGTTGAGGAGAGGAGAGCCCAGGCCCCCACCTGGGTCTTAGCTGGTCCTGATTTGTCTGCTGTATCCTGTTTCATTCTCTCCTCATCAACCTGGAGGCAACACTGGCCCAGAGACACAGGCTCTGGAAGGAGGCAAGAGAGAGACCAGCAGAGGACAGGGGCCTGGCACTGAGCGGCCCACACAGGCTGGAAGGGGCTGCCGGGAGACGGCAGATGCACTGTCTCCCCTCCTTCCGTCCAGACTTCATGTCTGACCCCCACCCCCCCTTTGTCTTCTTCCCCTGTCAGTGATGGCAGAGCGATGGCGGGGTCCCCCAAGACAGGGCAGATGGGAGGAGGTGCTGCTCCCCCAACACCCTTCACCCACTAGGGCTCCGGCTGAGCCTCAGGGTCAGGTCTGTTAAGGAAGGAAGGAGCCCTTGTCCCTCGGTGCTCGTCCCCACGGCTCCTCCACCCCTGCCCTGTGCAGCCTCTCTCGGCTCTGTGTTTTCCTAATTGCACTGCCTTCAATAGGGAGTGACGACCTCTTCTCATCCCTCGTACCCCCAGTATCTCACGTGCGGGGCTACAAAAGCAGCCCATGGAAACAGGTCGGCTGTTCCTCCAAAAGTCAAACTTGGAATTATCCACTGAACCAGCAATCCCGCTCCTCCATAGTAGATCCAAGAGAAGGAAAAATCTCTCTCATACAATAAGCAGCACATGAGCGTTCACAGCAGCACTGCTCACAACAGGCAAAAGGCGGAAACGCCCCAGACCCCCTCATGATGAGCGGATAAATAAGATCTAGTTGATCCATATGGCGGAAAGTAATTCAGCAATAAAAAGGAATAAAGTTCTGACACGTGCTACAACATGGAGGAACCTTGAAAACACTATGCTGAGAGAAGCCAGACACCAAAGGACAATACTGTATGATAGGAAATGTCCACAGCAGGCGAATCCCCAGAGACCGGAAGCAGCTTGGCAGGTGCCCAGGGGCTGGGGGAGGGGACAGGATGGACTGCTAATGGGATGGGGTTTCTCTTTAGGGTGATGGAAATCTGAAATCAGCCGTCACGGTTGCACAACCATATACTAAATCCCCACTGAATTGCACATTTTACGTTGGTGAATTTTATGTTCTGTTAATTATATCTCAATTTAAAAAAAAGTCTGCTAAGGTCACCCTGACTTTGACCCCAACACAGCTCCATATTCCGGGCAAGCTTGTTCTTTGTTGGGGAAGATTTTCAGGGCAGATTTGGGGACAATGAGGGCCTGATATCCAGCACAGCACATATAAATCAGACATTCAACATCTCTGTCCTTGGAAGTCCCCCGGCCCGGTCACCAGCAGGTTCTCCTCTCGCCACACCAGGCCTCTTCTTTCTCCAGCCACCAGCCTTCCTGCTGGGCCCGAAGGGCCTCCTCTTGGCAATCATAGAAGCCCAAGGTATGGCCTTGGTGATGGTGGCTTCTTAAAGAAGGCCTTTTCTTCCCTTCCTGCTACAGTGCTATCAGAAAGGAGGAGGCTTAGAGAAAGTCAAGTCACCCACCTACCAAGGGGGCCAGCGGGTGGGGGCTCCAGCATAGACAGAATGAGGCTGTTGGTAAGATCTGTCCCTCCCGATGCACTTGGCTCAGGGCGGCTGCACGATCAATCCCCCCATCGAAGTCCGGGACTGAGGCGCTCTTCATGGCTTTGAAACATGCTAATTAGGTTTAAGCAATCGAGGTCAATAAATTAGAGGAAAACAGCTATTGATTGTGTTATCAGCCCTCCTGGAGACGCACAAAGCGCCGGAGACAGTAGGGAGAGAAACGAACAAAACAGCTCAGAAGAACATTTACTCTTCAGAGGTTCTGTTTCCTTAGTAAATGTTTCCATTTTTCTTTAAGGAGCATGATGCTGGGGGAAAACATCTTAATGAGCGCAGGCCTCAGCTCCTGGGCTCGGGATTCATTCTACCCCAAGTACCCTCCCGACAGCACCGCTCTCCGGGAGAAAGCTCCAGGGGCCAGGGGCTGCAGAGGCCCGGAGTCATGCAGCCCATTCCCCAGCCCCAGAGAAGCGCGGATCTCAGACCTCGGCTCGGATCTCCTGCGGGTCACATTCAGAGAGAGGTGACCAAGCAGGGAGGGGCTGCTGCTTTATAAAGCGTGGCCTCAGTGCGAGGCACTCAATACACTGGATCTCAGTCTGTCCGCAAAAGAGCCCGAGGAAAGACGTGTGGTGTAAGCCCATTTCGTGGATGAGGACACCAAGACTCAGAGAGGTCGGTGACTTGTCGTGGTCACACAGCTGCCAAAAACCAGAGCAAAGAACCGTGGCTCTCACATAATTATCAAGAGTTTCGCTTAGGTGGACCCCTGCGTGCCCCTCCTGGAGAAGTTCAAAGCCAGTCTGCAGATGAAAGGCTCCCTGCAGAACTGTCAAGAGAGGCAGAAGGGGCAGCCATGGGGAGATCCCTGTCCTGTCCGGAAGCCACCCTCCTGTGTCTGGAACTGCCAGGTCTCCTGGAGACAGTGCTTGGTGGGACCAATCAAATGCTTTCCTTGGGTCTGTGCATTTGTAAAGGATTCAGAATGGCTCAAAGTAAGTGGGATGGCTCAAAGCCAGGAGGCATATGGGTGTGTTGGGGGTGGGGGGACGCTAGGGGGAGGCTGAGAGGGTGACTGGAGCCACCTAGGAGAAAGCAGGTGGCAGAGAGACACCAGATCCCAACATAGCCCACCCCAGAAGCCATGGCTAAAATGTCAGAGGGTTCCATGTTCCTAAAGGCCCTCTGGCTGCCTGGTCGTCCCGAGGCTCTCTGCTCTCTGCTCCTCCCTGCTCCCCAGGCTCCTCACCACCCCCACCCAGTAGCCCTCTGTCCTTGAGAACAAGGAGCACTTCTCAGGGCACCAAACTTCTCTGAATTTGCTTAAAACATAAAAGTTTCAACCACCTAAAAGCCTTCTCTAAAGATGTATTTGGGTTGCTCACGAATCTCTCTGGGGCAGGAGGAGGGGGGAGATTTTTAAGTTTAAAGGGGAGAACTACCTCTCGTTGCCGTGGCCTCTGCGTGTGCTGGGACGGGGGGCAGCAGACAGCAGGCTCGGGCCTTCTCAGATGCATTCAAGGTGCCTCTGTGCAAACCCAGAGGCTGCAGCTCCTGGCAATGGGGGTGCAGGCAGAAGGCATGGGGACGCAGACAGGGGCTGTCCGGGCTGGGGACCATTCAGACCTGCCCCATTTCTATGCTATAGGGCCACTGATGTTGCCGCCACAGAGCGCCTGCTTGCCCCACTGACATACTCTCAATAGAATCACATTCACAGAGAGAATAGAACCAGGAGGCTCACTCAGAGCTCCTGTTCTCGGCTCCCATCCGCAGGAGGGAGGCCAAGCAGTGGGGAGGGGAGGACGGAAGCCTTGACAGCCATTTGGGACACAGGCCAAAACGGAAACCCAGGGGTGAGCCCAGCAGTGACATCAGTGTCAAGCCTGGTGGGAGCAAGCCTCCTCCAGGAGCTGAAATGGGAACCGAGAGAGGAAAAGGGTTTTAAGCTGTGCAAGAGTTCAGGGCAGCGCCCAGGTCTGAATCATTTCCTGGGCCTGGACAAAGGGGCCCCCGAGGATGTTTCTGGAATGAATAAATCCAAAGGGATGGGATCGTAATTGCACAATCCCATTAAGGGGAGTCCTAGGCTGCCTGCATGTTTTATGGGGCTCTCGGGAAGAAGCAAGAGAGGCAGGCCAGCGCTTTCTCCCTGCTGTGGCTGGAGATTTCTCTGCAGGTCAAGGGAACTTGCCACAAGGGCTCCAGGCTCCAGGTCAGGAGGGCTGCCTCTGGGAGGGGACAATGGGGGAAGGGATGTGGCCCCTGAGGGGCCTGGGGACCGAAATCCAGAGGTGGGAGGTCTGGAGCGGGGGTGACTATCCCCTGGAGCTCACTGACACCAGCTCTAGACAGACAGCTTCTCCCAGACACAGCCACACATAACCACCCGCCGTAGCTCCCATCTCCCACATGTGCCAGGCTAGCTAGGCTCCATGAACTTGGTGACGGGTCATGTGGGACAGGGTGGTGCCCGGATGGGGCCGGGATCTGGGCTTGGGCAAATGGGGAGCACAGGATGGAGTCGGGAAGGGGGACAGTGAGGACGATGGTGGTTCCACCTTGGGACATGCTGGCTCGGGGTGTCTCTGAGATGTCCAAGGGCAGGTGTCCAGACAACTGTCTCTGGGGACCATCGGCACGGGGTGGGGGGGGCAGGGAGGGAATGAGCAGCCTGTGAGTGTGTGAACTTGCCCTGGAGCGGGCGTAGAGGAGGAGAGGGGAGGAGGGTCCAGGATGCTCCCAGGGCCATGACATTTAAGTGGTGGCAGAAGAAGGGGCCCTCAGAGTGCACCCGCCTTGCTCCAGGGCCAGGGAATAGGATCAGGGGACCCACAGGGCCATTGATGCTGGCAGAGTAGGCAGACTCTGCTTACTCTGCCAGCATCGATGGAGAAGCACCTGCATGGTAGGCCCAGATCTGGTGCTTTGTCCACCAGCGGGCATGTTTGGGGGACACTTGTTTCCACTCTTTTGCAGATGCTGGAACTGAGACACACAGAAGTTAAATGACAGCTAGAAGGCAGGTGAGCAGATGGGGCCTGCTACGGACTGAATGCTCTCGTCTCTGCGGAATCATTCTGGAAGCCCTCATCCCCGCTGGGATAGGATGAGCCGGTGGCACCTTTGGGAGGTGAGTAGGTCATGAGGGTGGGGCCCTACTGTGGGACCAGGGCCCCTACAGAAAGAGACAGGAGGGAGCTTGCTTCCTCTCCCTGCTCCCTGTCCCCTCCACGTGACAACATAAGAAGAGGGAGGCCATCTGTAAGCCAGAAGGGCTTCTCACCCGAACCCCACTCTGCTGGCACCCTGATCTCAGACTTCCAGCCTCCAGGACACTGAGAAATAGATGTCTGCTGCTTAATCCCCCAGGCTGCGGTATCTGTGTTACAGCAGCCCCAGCTGACTGAAATGGGGCCAGAGGCCGTCGAGAGCCCTGGCTAGATGAGGAGATTGGGCCAACCCCCCAAATACTTGCAGCCCCAGAAGCTTCTGCCAGCTCTGCAGGCCCACCTGGGCCCAGGGGTTTCCCTGTCTCCCCTTGAGAGGCCCCGGCTGAGGTCACTCAGGGGGGCAGAGCAGGGTTACAGAAGCAGGCCCCGCACGCCAACAGCAAGCCATGGTTTACCCCTCAAGACGGCAGCTCGGGCTGGGCCCCCAGGCAGCACGGCCCTACAGGCAGGCGAAGTGTGGAAGGCCTGGGTCAGAGCCCCCCTGGTTGGCGCAAGCAGCCTTTCCTGCTCCCAGAGGGTCTCGAAAGAGAGTGAAGGGTAGCATGGCCAAACTGCTGTTCCGCTTCCCTCTGTCACCTCTAAACCTCACCCTCGCATGACGTCCCTGCCCCTACTTGTCATAAGTAAGTAGACAAACCAACAAACCACTTAACCACCTTCTCAGGGGGTGTCTCCGCTGACCGTCGCCAATCACAGTCTGAGAAACTCTTCCTCACTGACCAGCTCCACTCAGCTAACAATTGTTAAGCTCTGGCTGGGCCCCAAAAGGGCAAAGCTGCAAGACAGGCCCCCCGGAGAGTTCAAAGTACGTGGATGATGATGATGATGATGATGACGACGACGGTGACAGTGACAGTGGTCATTATCACGGTGAAGGAGCAGAGCGCTAGGTGCTGGCAGGACCTAATGCAAATTCTGCCCCTGTCACCGCTCAGCGGAGCGACATCACTTACCCTCTCTGACCTTGACCATCATAAGCTATGCCATGTGCAGGGAAGGGTCGTATTTGCCACAGAACATGCTCTGAGGATCCCAGAAGATACTGGCCCGAGATCTGGGGCAGTGGTTCTCAAAATGTGGTTCCCAGACCAGCCACACAAACATCATTTGGGAACATACTAGAAATGCAAATTATCAGGCCCCACCACAGACCTACTGAACCAGAAACCCCGGGCGAGGCTCAGCGACTGTGCTCTCACGGGCTCTTGCCACAGCCTGAGAGCCCCCGGACACAGGAACATCAATGGTACGTTTCGGTCTCTCTGAAGACTGGTCCTGCTAGGAACGACCTGCCCTCTGAAGCAGGGGCTGGGGGCCCAGCTCTCCCTCTTCGCAGGAGAGCAGGCGTGCCGAGGAGGTCTGTGTGCCCTCAGTCCGTGCCCCCAGAAAACCTGGGTCCACCATCTACTGAGCCCCCTCCTAGGTCTCCAGCCTCATCCATGCGGCCGCTGGACTGATTCCACCCTGCAGCTCCTCCTCTCCGGCCCCCAGGCCCCTGCAGGCCCCACTTCCGCCTCCTGCTTCCCCTGGGGCTGGTGCTCTGTGTTGGGGTGCCCAAGACACAGGTCCCGCCGCTGCCCTGCCATTCCACCTCCTTCTGTCAGGGGTATCAGGTCACCATCGCCCCTCCACCAGCTTTCCACCACTGACCCCTCCAGACACGACCTCTGAAGCACCCCACTGCCTTGGGGAACCCCAGCTTTCTTTTCTCCCTCCCTCCCATCCTACGGCCTGACTTCATTGGTGTCCTCTGGAAACCAAGGGGCAAGGCCAGAAGCCCATACCAGGGACTGTTGTCATCTGTGGTGCCTTCGTTGTGACCCTGAACGTGCTAGTCCTTCCCACCAGGTTCTTCAGAACCCTCACACCTGCAAAGGGGCATTATGACCCCATTTTACAGATAAGTGACTGAGGCTCAGGAAGGGAAGCGACGTGCACAGGGGAGGCCTGGGATTTGAGCTCCTCCTTGTCTGACTCTGAGAGGGAGTCTTAATGGTTGCAATCGGCCAATATATCTTCCAGAAATGGGATATCTAATATTGAGTCTGAAGTTGTTTTCCTGTCTGTTCTGTATTAGCTCATCCCTTCCCCCAAACCTTCAAGACAAGAGCACTCCTCCCAGTAGCCTGGTGACACGCTTTCAGAGCGCCTGATGTGAGCTGACAGAAGGATGTCCCCTCCCTCCCACCACCATTGTTCCAGGGATCCTCAGGGCTGCTGGGGTGACGCCTGACTTCCCTCAGTGTTTGGGACAGCGCTGGGCAATTTCATCTGTACGTTAATGGAACAGCTGAGCCCGAAAGCCTGAGCACTTGGAGATGCCAGGGCTTCAGAAGAAACAGGGATTCAGTGACCAAACGGCCTGGTCTGACCCTGAAGCCTGTGTGGCCTCTCTGTGGCATCTTGTGTCAGTAACTTCTCAGGGTGGCTGAGCCCTCCCCTAGAGCACGAGGGCTCCTGTGGTCTCCTCGCAAGGCCCAGAACAAAGCCAGGTCCTGGGATACGCGCTCCTTTGTAATGACTCCACCCAGGACTAGACTGGGGTGCGGATGCCATGAAGGAAGGAACGTGGCCCTAGGGTGGTGATGGGGACGGGCTTCGGGTGCACCTGCTGTCCTTTGGGTCCTCTATGGCCCACGGTTAAGTGACCCATCCCACTCATCTCTGCTCTGATTAAATGAATGTCCCACCTGGCCTGGGAGTGCTTCCCTGCACCCTCTCCAGCTAAGCCGGGACTGTGCCTTTGCTCCCGCTGCCCTGGTCTCTGTCCTCAGCCCACTCCACCCCCCTGGTCTTTGCTTGTCCCCCCCCCCCCACCCCCCTCGTCTCTCAGCACCTCTGTGCACCTTCACCTCTGGAAATACCATGAACACCTGAGGCTTCTGTCGGAGACGCAGGGCTCCATGTGTGCACACCTGGGAGCGCCACCTCAGGTCCATCTACTTGGACTCCTCCCTTCCCAGGACCACCCCCGGCTCCCAGCCTCTGGGTTTCTCTCAGAGGTTCCCCAGCTCTTGGCCACATCCATCATCAGGCTGCTCTCTCATCACCTTCCAATCTCTCCCAGGCAGGGCGGAGTGCTTTCTCCTTCGCTTTCCTGTCTGCTGGCAACTTCGCTTATGCTGACTTCTATTTATGGCTTATAGTAAAGCTCTGTGATCAAAGTCAGTGGTACTGACGCTTCCTACTTAGAGGGAAGCTTCGGAATTTAGAAAGCCTTTTTTATCTTTTAACAGAGCCCAGCTTTTGAGACCATTGTTTTGCCAAGGAGGCAAAACAAAATAAGTTGAATTTGATTGTCATAGCTGAGCAACGAATTTATTATTGTAGCAGAAACCCACCCATTGTCTGAAGCACTCAAACCCATGGATTCAAGGGATGCCACAGAGCATCAGGATTTAAAGGCAATTAAAAATAGATCAGTTTTATTTTTTAGAATGTTATCTCCATTGGATGCTAAAAACTACAAACTGGTACAACATGGACTTAATGTAATCTTATTAGTTAGAATAATAAACGCTACTTAGGAATATATATATATATATATATATATATATATATATATATATATATATATATTTA
>NC_048223.1:115869836-115938933 GCF_002007445.2 Ailuropoda melanoleuca
GGAGTCTGGCGGGGGCGCAATGCCTCATATAAATTGCCTAATGCCTGCAGTAGGAACCTGGACGGGGTTCAAGAACGGGAGATATGGACAACTTGGACTCAGTTCAAGTTTGCTTTTAATTTGATTTACTCCCGAAGCACCCAAGAAGCAATGGACAGGGTAAATCAGAGCCAAGAAAGCCTCTGGGCAGACCGTGGCTCGGTGTATCCCTCTGGGCTGCACTCAGACCCCCACGTGGCAGGAGACACCTGCCAGTCTGCAACAGCAGGGGCGGAGCCCCAGCCTCGCTCCCTGCCTCTCAGCCTCAGCCCCACCTGCTTGTTACACAGATGCTGGGTGGCCCTGGGCGCTCTCCCCACATCTGGGCCTGCATGCGCTCTCTTCCATTTATGCCCTCCCGGGAACATTCCACAGGCAGCTCAGGAGTGGCCTGCCATGCAGGCGAGCGGCCAAAAAAATCTAAATAGTAATAAGGGAGATCGTAGAAAAGAATGCATTTTAGAATAATTCTTGTCTTTCTTTCCTAAGCCCTGCATTTCGCGAGCGGGCCTCCTCAGGTGGACAGAGCCTCAGTGCGGCCGCCGGCCCCTTCCTCCTGCTTCCTTCGCCATCGCATCCCTCCACCCTCACGCCCATTGCTTTTGCAGCAGGAGGGTGCGCACTCAGAGGTGTGCTGGTAAAGGCCTGGCAACGGCTCTCTCATGGCTGACAGGTGCAGCGTCTGTAGATGCCCGTGGTATAAACACTCCTACCGTGGCCGATGGTAGGCTACCAAGGCGATGTCACCGGACGCGGAGTTGGGAAGAGACGTACCCTGTTAGGTCCCATTTCCAGCATATAGATACAGTAAACGTAAGTAACCTCCGGCACAGTGATAAGAGTAAAGCGATTAGAAAGGGCTAGTTTGTCATTGCTTTTGTTTTAAAGATAATTTAATTCATTGTGATATTCAGTCTTTTCATTTTCGATAATGGCTGTGTCTAACAACTGGCTCACAGAATGCCAGAAAATTCAATGTTCAACTCTCAGCACCTGCTACAGGCCAGCTCCAGCACATCCCCGGGCATGTCCTGCTGGGTCCCAGCAGGTTGCAAAGGGGAAGGGCATGCCCGGACACTAGACACAAGATGGTTGCTTGACATTTCCGAACAACATAGCTTTTATTTATTTATTTATTTATTTATTTTTAAATTTTATTTATTTATTTGACAGAGAGACAGCCAGCGAGAGAGGGAACACAAGCAGGGGGAGTGGGAGAGGAAGAAGCAGGCTCATAGCGGAGGAGCCTGATGTGGGGCTCGATCCCACAACGCCGGGATCACGCCCTGAGCCGAAGGCAGACGCTTAACGACTGTGCTACCCAGGTGCCCCCGAACAACATAGCTTTTAAATAGGCACCTGATTTTGCTGATTCATAGCTAGTTTTGTCTTCTACAAGCCCAAGCCCGCTTCATCTCGTGCAATGCCGTTAATTCACCAAAGGACAACTGGGCATTGACTCGTCACAGTGAAACCTCAAGGTGGCGCTCTAACAGCAGGCCTTCAATGGTGCAGAGAAAGAGCTAGGTCTTCAAAGGAGGCCCAACGCCCTCAAGAAACCCGTCAAAAGGAGCTGCGCTCTGACTGAAGCTTTTTGTTGTCCTGTTCATCCACGGACAAGAGGATTCTCCCTTCTTGCCCATAATGCCCATAACCCAAGACTGGCTGCATCATCCACTTGCCCTTGGGTCACAAAGGCAGTTCACCCCTTTCAAGTTAAACAGCAAACTACCCTTCTTAAAATTCTCAAACCAACAACCATCCCTCCTGGTACCTGGTTTCAAAGCCATCCCAAGGCCTCACGCAGCTGTGGCTTCTCTTTGCAACATGGCAAACCATCGGGTCACAGATGTGCATCTGGGGAGCTCGACCAGCTGCAGTCGTAAACTGCCCACGCAGAAGGCCCAGCGCGACTGAGATCTGAAGCCTATCTGGGCGCCCAAAGCAAGTGCAAGAACGTGAGGGTGGATGAGACAAACTCCCGCAGAAGAGCCCGGCAAGGCGGGGCCTCAGGGGCGTCTGGAGGAAGGGACGGAATCTCCTGCCCTGGCAGGGATGGGGAGGGTGGGCGCCTCCGGGCCACGGCCCCCTCCCTCGGAGAGGATGACATTCCTGCTCCAGCGACCTCAGGCGTGGGCATGTGGGCATGTGACTCTCTCTGCCCAGTGAGTTGTGAGAGGAAGTGATACTCGGGGCCAAGATGCCCATGTTCTTGCCTCCCTTGCCAGGAGACTGGGAAGGTTCCAGGCAGAGGCTGCACTGTCAGCCTCGCTCCCCAAGTGAAGACGTTCTGGAGCAGAGCTGCACCCGGCCCATGACAGAATCAGAAAGCTGTGGGTTCCCAAAGCTTTACATCATCTGCCCTGATCGACACACGGGCAGATAGGAGTATGAGCAAAGTTCCAGAGGCTGGAGAGTGCAGGGTACACGTGGGGAGGAGCACAGAGCCCAGTGTGGATGGGGAAGAGGGTGGGGAGCACATGGCCAGGGACGAGGAGAAAGCAAGGAGAGATGGGGCCGGGAAGGTGGGGCAGGGATGGATTCAGAAGGGCTCTG
The DNA here is from genome assembly GCF_002007445.2 of Ailuropoda melanoleuca. Lineage (NCBI taxonomy): Eukaryota > Metazoa > Chordata > Mammalia > Carnivora > Ursidae > Ailuropoda > Ailuropoda melanoleuca. Next base: position 115,872,432 of record NC_048223.1, read on the forward strand.
TGGGGCGCCTGGGTGGCACAGCGGTTAAGTGTCTGCCTTCAGCTCAGGGCGTGATCCCGGCGTTATGGGATCGAGCCCCACATCAGGCTCCTCCACTAGGAGCCTGCTTCTTCCTCTCCCACTCCCCCTGTTTGTGTTCCCTCTCTCGCTGGCTGTGTCTCACTCTGTCAAAAATAAATAAAATCTTTAAAAAAAAAAAAAAGAAAGAAAGAAAGGCTCTGAGCATTATGTTCTCCTAGCTCCCCTCCCCCATCTACATGCGCCTGCTTAGGTGACTACAACGGCCGGAGGCCACAGACGGTGTCAGCCCGTCCCTGGAGGAGCTCAGAGTCTACTGACAGGAGGCACGCCATTAACTAGAGAAGGCCAGCGCCCAGCACAAGCCATTCTAGCACTAACTCGTTCTCACCCAAAGGGTAGGGATCCGCGACATCTGCGTCATCTCCAGGGCCTGCCCAGCTCGGGTCACCTAGGAAGAGCAGGACTTCCTCGCACATCTGCAAAGCACCGACACTTACTCCGTGTCCCCCAGCCTCCACACACGGTGCGTGCTGAGAACACAAGGCTTAGCGGCTTCCCTTGGGAAGAAGGATGCTGGCTCCAGGCGCCCATTCTCGGCCTCCTGTGTCTCAGGGACCCTTTGGTCACCTGGGGAAACCTACGGATCCCTCCTCAGAATCATGGTTTTCCAATTCATTAAAATAAATCACACAGGATTACAAAAGACCCTAGTTATTCACCAGGATTATCAAAATCCTTCTAAAAACATGTGATAGAGTAACATATGTGCTTCCTCGTTAACACATAAAATATCAAAGATCTAGGAGAGATTTATAACTGCAATCTTGAAGTCGAGGTTTTAAAATATCTACCAAAAAAGTGATGTGATGTGAGAGGTCCTGTGAGGTTTCTGAGGGACAAGCCGTAGGCACTGCCCCTCTGTTTGGTTTGCTGCCTACCTTCCTAATCAAAGGAAATGACAAATTTCACCCAGCAGTTACTGAAAATAAGGAACATACATTTTTTTCCATCCCAAGTTCACTGACCCCTTGACTCCGCCCCAGTAAGGACTCCTGCTCTGGGCTGCCCTATGTGACTCACCCTCTCGCTACCCGCTCAGTGCCTCAATGTCCCTATCAACTGTTACTAGGAACGCGGCTAAGTCAGCCCTGAGCGATTACACATGAGCACGAGCAGATGCTCTTCTGGCTCTCGCGAGTTCAGCCTCCCCTGGGCAAAGATGCTCGTCACTATGAAATGTCTCAATAAAGGCTGACGGAGGTGGTGGCACGAACCAGGGGGCTCTGGGTCCAAGGTGAGGGCAAGTGTACAGGCTTTCCTGCAGTCCGTGCCTTATTCTCAGAAAGTCCCTTTCTCTGCCCATCCGAGGTGATTGCGCAATTGTAGCTAAAAGGATCAAATTCAAAGCACTCAGCCTCTCTTTCTCTTCCACCCCCTGCAGTTTTAAATTAATCTCTCAGCTGTCAGCAACCTTGGGAGCCTCACGGGCTGCACCAGGCTCTGCTTTCCCAGGAGCCTCTTGGCCACCTGACCGGGCCTGCTCATGGGTCCTGAGGTCCTTGGGTCCAGTCATCAAATCTAAGCAAAACAGTAAGGATTTGGGGGCACCTGGGTGGTGCAGTCAGCTGAGCAACTGACTCTTGGTTTCAGCTCAGGTCATGATCTCTGGGGCAGGGGATAGAGCCCCGTGTGGGGCTCTGTGCTCAGTGCAGAGTCTGCTTGGGATTCTCTCCTCCTCTCCCTCTCTCTCCCTCTCTGCCCCCTCCTCACTCGCATTCACTCTTGCTCACTCTCTCTCAGATAAATAAACAACATCTTTAAAAAGCAGTAAGGATTTCTTAAAAACAAGGCTCGAAACATGCAAAGCATAAAAGAATGTGAATATCCTACTATGTTCAAATTAGAACACAACAGTCATCAAAAGACATCATAAAGAGGGAAGAGGAGAGCCTCAGATCAGGAGATGATGTTCATGACACCTGTAATGGACAAAGGCCTGAGTGGTGTCCAGGATGAATAAAATGCCCACAAATCAATTTTAAAGAGACAATTCATTAAAAAAAGAGAGAGAGAAAGACAGTGATCAGGCATGTCACAGAAGAGGCCCCACAAACGGCAGCGAGACTTCGGTAGACGCACCAGCTCAGCTGTGACCAGGAAAATGCAAAGTGAGGCCATGAGAAGATGCCTCTGTAGGGTGGCAAACATTTAGAAATGTGAGGCCCCCAAGGGCTGCTGAAGACGAGGGTAAGCGCTGCCAGGTGCCTTTACGCACAACCAGCAAAGAGGGTAGTGATTGGTTTGACCGCTGTGGGGCGAAATTCGGCAATCTCTAACAAGTTGGAGATCTGGGAAAGCAGAGAGCAGCACTGGTCATCACGGCTTAAACTCAGGAAAAAGAACAAGACATCCTTTGACTGGAGAATGGATACATGAATTGTGGTTTAGTCACACAGTGGGTGTCATCTAGCTATGCAAAGGAAAGAACCACAGAAACGTAAAACCAAGCAAAGAAAAACCAAGCAAAACTCAACATATTCAGGTAAGGGTCACATATATGCTTATCATATCATCATGCATATTAAGTAGTAAAAAAAAAAAACCCAAGGGACTGAATCACACAGCATTCAGGCTGGGGCTGCGTGGGGGCGGGAGGGGGAGGGTCACAGATGCTTGCCTGAGGAGTATCGTGGTATCAAAGGATGTGGCACCGTCCAATGTGCAGCTGACTGGCCTCCTGCTCCCATGGTCCCCACCCCAACCCATCCTCTCCCACCAGCCGGCATGCACTTGTACAATATAAATTGGAGCTCGTCATTCCCCAGATTAAAACCTCCAGTGGTGTCCACCATATAATCTTAAGGTGGAATAAAGCAAGGTATGGAATAAGGCACACCAGCATCTGTGGTTTTTAAAGTTACATGATATGCAGATATGTTTTTGCTTCCACAACCATAAGATCTCTCTGGGAAGACACATAAGGACCTGGTTACAGTGGTGGCCTCTCGGGGAAGCAGGTGGCTGAGTGGGGCGAAGACTGGCCATGCGCTCGCCAACCCCGCTTCCGCTTCCTGGGCACACAGGAAGTGCCCATTTCCCAGCTTCCCTGTGGTAACTCCAGGGCGTGGGACTAGCTCTGGCTAGAAGTGATGTCCATCTTTTCCAAACCAGGCCCCTCTGCAAGATCCTCTGCTCCCTCTCGCCCTCCCATAAAGCTGGAAGTGAAGCACTCTGGGACAGTGGAGCCACACAAGGGAAGGAGACGGATGGATCCCTGATCGTTGCTCAGAGTGGGGCCCTGGGGAGAGAGGGTGGGGGTGGGGGAACTCAGACTGTGTCATGAGCAAGACACACCTGCAGTACGTCATGTCACTGCGACTTGGGAGTGTTTCTTATGGCAGCTAATAGGAGCCACCCTGACTGGCAGGAGGGTGAGGGCTAAGTTCTTCACTGTCTACCCTTTTACGTGTTTTAAGTTTACTAACATTTGCAGGCATTATATATTCAAAAATGCAGTTGAAAGAAAATAACCCTCCAGTGGCTGGCTCCCTAGCAGGCCCCAGGTCATCTTCTTGCTGGTCTTAAACACTCCTGGCTTATCCCCCAACTCAGTCAGGGCCCTGTCCCCTGTCCCCACAGCCTCTCGAGCATGTCACCTGGTCTTCACCTGGCTGGCTCTGTCAGTCAGACTCTCTGACTGGCTTCTATGGATGGTCACCCATTTCCTTGCTCTGCAGATCATCATGCCCTGGTATCTCCCTTATTTATTGGTTTCTTGCCTTCTTCTTCCTACTAGAGTGTAGGCTTCATTACAGCAATAATGTCATCTGTCTCGTTCACCCCAAATGTAGACAACTAGAGAGGCGCCTAGACACTGTAGCGGCTCAAGAGTTTGTAAGGTGAATGAATGAGTGAAGGAGTGAATGAATGAATGAACGTCTAATGGATATGTTTGGGAAGTCAGGTTTGGCTTGTGGTTGGTACTCGGAGATTGTCTGCCCAGCACCCCCTTAGCAAGAATTGCCCCGACTCCTCCCTCCGCACCGTTACTCTCAGAGTTAACATGTCCTGGAAACAAGGCTGGTGCCTAACGTCCCTGCTGATTGGCTGAGGAGGGAGTCCTTGATTGAGCTGGGCCAAAGCGCTCCTTCCTGGAGATCTTGAGTTGAGATGAGATGAGCAGATATCAACACAGGCAGACTCTCTCTGGGTGGGACTAAACCTGTCACGCTAACATGGGGCAGTCCGTGGGGCCCCAAGATGCTGAACACAAGCCTGCAAAGGGTAAGGGGAAGGAGCAGCTCCCAGGAAGTCCCCATCCTGCTGGCCCTGGGCCCAGCCGCAGGGTCCCCCCCGAACCCCTGTGGATGTTGTAGACCCCCTGGGTCCTAATTACAAGGTCTCCTTTGCTCACACTGACTGGTGATGACTTCCTGCTACCCATAATCAGGACCACTGGCGAGTACAAGGCCCCAGACGCTGAGTTCCAGAGGAGACATTTCCTGGCCTTAGGGAGAAGGGTCCTGAAAACCCTGACATGTGGTCTCTGGTTGGCTCTGGGGCTTGATTTCCCTCGGTGAGCTAGCAGACTCACTACCCCTCACATCCTACCTCCCATCACTGCAACGTCAATGCCTGGGGTAGGGGTCTGGGTGACTTCTGGAACAAGGGCAGTGACCAATGCCCTGTCAGGGTCCTGCTGGGGGAGGAATCAGGTTGGCCCAGGCCGAGACCCGCCTGCAGAGGGGGCAGGCCCAGGTGCACGGAGCAGCCGTGGGTACTGGGGCATCCCCGTGGCCGAAGAAACAGCCCTGCCTCACTCTGCCCTCTGTTCCAGGACTGCGCCCCCCCCACCCCCGCTGGCCTCCCTGTGCCTCCTCTCCTGCAATGCTTGTGTCAGCAGGTGCCCACCCCCATCATCACTCACTCCCCAGCCTAGGTGATGCATGGTGCTCTGCTGTCTGCCTACATCCTGCCCTCTCTCCCTCTCCTCCCCGCTATACACACACACACACACACACACACAAGTCCACCTGCCCACCGAACGTTCTCATCCCCTCTCTCCCTAGCCATGGTCCTAACCACCCTCCAGCCTAAGCCAGGCACATGTGACCCAACTTTCCCTTACCCCGCTGAGCCCTGCTGCCCTAACACTCCAGAATCAGCCCTTTCTTTCCCATTTCCCTGCCTGGACCCCCACAGAGCAAATGGTCTAACAGCACATCCCTGCCCTGAAACCCATCAGCTCAGTCATGCGGCTTATCTCTCCTTCCTCACTTCTCCCCTAAAACCCAGGCCCCAAACTACTGGCAACTCCCTGAAGTGTCCACACCTTCCTGGCTGTTACCTCCTGGGCAGGTGACGAACTCGCCCACCCCCTTGGCACCTCCCCATATGGTCATTGCCAACTCGGCTCATCCCTCTCCCCAGGGAGACCCCGGCCACGCGTCTCCTCAGTCTGTGCTCCAGCTGAATTCGATGTATCCTCCCCAGCAACATGTCACCCCCCCCATGGCCCCTGCCACATGCCATCAGAGTCGTCTGCCACTTTGTGCTATGAATCCCTGCAGAGGTTCCCGAAGCTCCCGCAGAGGCGGGCAGGAGGGAAGCCCCACCAGGCGCATCTGGGTTATTCTGCAGGTACACAGACGGCATTTTGGAGCAGAGGCTCCTAGCAGATCTCAGCAGGTGGGACACAAGGGTTAGGTCCAGGTGGGGCTCCAGGGAGAGGACCCAAGGCCAGGGCCCAGTGGGGGAGGCTGGGAAGAACAATTTTCTGGGCCTGTCTTCAATCTGGGGCTCATGGTCCCAGGAGGCCGGAGGAGGCACTCGAAAGGGTCTGTGATTGCCTAAATCGAGACCAATATGTGTGCACATTTTTCTGGATAGAGATCCAGTGATTTTATTGCAATCAAAAGATCTGTGATTCAAGAAAAGTCTAAATCACTGTTCTCAAAAAAAATGTCCATATTCCTTTATAATTAAAAAGAATGTACATTTAAATCAATGAGCTATTTTCCACATATTACAGTGGCTTTCATCCCCACCTGCCCATTAGAATCTGCTGGGTAAGTTTTTTAAGTGCCAAGGCCAGTCCCCTTCCTCCTATAGCCCCCCGACACTACCCCCACAACACACACACACAAAAAACTGTCACATTCTGATTTAATCGGTCTGGGATACGGCATACGGCCCAGGCATTGGCATTTGTAGAACACTGCCCAGGTAATCCCGACCTCGGTCACGACTGAGAACCAGTGACCTGTCAAACTGACAACAAGGACTCATGCTGGGATTGTATCCATGCACTGGGTGGGACTGTCAACCCGTTCACCAATATGGCAACGAATACAAAAGCTTCACATACCTGGACCCTCGGACCAACCATTCCACTTCTGAGAATGTGGTCTAGGTAGATGCTTGTGCTTCAAGCTGTGCCTGCCGAGTAGTCACCGCCCTCTGCTCCTGCTAGCAAGACACCGGAAGAGCTCAAAGGGCCCTCAGTCGGGATGCTTAAATCAGCCATGGTGCATCCACACAACAGAACAGTCCGAACCCAGTAAAGAAAGTCCCTGGGCAGATGCTCTCTGAACTGGTGTGGAATTCCCATGGCTAGTAAGTGCAAACCAGGAGCCAAGTGGAGGGTGTGGTTTTTTAACAAATCCCTGCACATCTGTATTTGCATATGCACCCAGAATCTCTGGGGGGAGACAGATGGCTAAAACCTCTTAGCCTTGATTGCCTGGAGAAAACTGGGAAGCGAGGACAGGAGGAGGGGAGACCTGCTTTTCATCAGCTTCTCCTTTTGTATTATTTGAATTTTTGTCATGAATAGGCATCGCTTCTTCAAAAAAAAAATTTAAGGAGGTGCAAGAGAGGAGGAGGGAAGAGAAGACCAGGCAGCCACTTGGCACAGGAACTAAGATCGAGGGACCTGGTCAGAACGTGGCTGGGTGGGTGGGAAGCTGCCAGAGCACCAAATCAGCACCACAAGGTGGAAGTGGGGGTGGGGTAGGGGGNTAAGTAAGAAGAACATGCAGCTAAGGATCGTTAATCCAGCAAGGCTGTCATTCAGAATGGATGGAGAGACGAGGAGCTTCCAAGACCAGCAGAAACTGAAAGAATATGTGACCACCAAGCCAGCCCTACAAGAAATATTCAGGGGGGTTCTATAAAAGTAAAAAGACCCCAAGAGTGATACAGAACAGAAATTTACAGAGACAATCCATAGAAATAAGGACTTCACAGGCAACATGACAACATTAAAAACATATCTCTCAATAATCACTCTCAATGTGAATGGCCTAAATGCTCCCATAAAANGAAGGAAAAATATGTGTCACGGCTCAAACTGGAAGCTACAGGACCTACATCTCATCTCTGCTCTGGCCGCGCAGAGATGACATCCTGCAAAATTCTAGACCCTGGGCGAGCAGCGGGAGGCGGCCATGCGCACAATGTCCTGCAAACACTGCCCTCTTGTGGTGCGGTCAGTGAATTGCGCTCGGGTCCACAATCACGCCCGGCTTGTGCGTTTTCAACTGGAGAAGGAAAAAGGTGCAATTTAATTCTCAAGTGGAAAGAAGTACTCCATAAGAAAAGCACAGCTCCATAAGCAAAATATTTTAAGTGTAGCGCACGAACCAGCTCCCAATTAACTCTTCTTCTCCAAATATAAAATAGCTTGCTTTTCCCCAAAAATATATATTCAGATTCCAAATAATAATCATCATGAAAAGCACTAAAGAGAAGAAACACCTACAATCACTAGGTTGTGATCAATAACTCCGTTAACATTTTAGCGAGCATCCCGCCAGATTCTATAAATATATGTGCACAGAGATATATATAAATTTACGTCAATGGGACCATGCAACATGTACTATTTTGCAGCCTGATGATTTTTCTCTCCATGTTACACTGAGGAAATCTGCACAATAAATACATGCTACATCATCATTTTTAAAGTTTTAAATTGTAAAAGGTATACTTGTGAAAATATACCTTTGAGTAACACAAATGGAACATATATATAGGAAAATATCCATTAATACCATATCGAGTCAATTATGGTATATCCACACTATGCAGCTATTAATCTAAGGTACTGATACGGCTAAATGTCAAAAATATATCACATAATGAAACAAAATTACATTGCACAATATTTATAAAATTATCCTATTTTTGCTTAAAAAGAATCTGTATATATTTATACATGTAAAGAATATATATGGATGTGCCTGTATTTGAGAAGAAAATGTTTCTTGAGGGACACCCAAGAAAGCCTCTTGGGAAATATGATTGGGAAAACAAAACAGATGTGAAATTGTTACCTTTCACTTTTTCTCTTCTGGATTGTAGGATTTGTAAAAATACTATCAGCTTGAAGATATGATTTCAAAGCCTGAGTGCAACATGGCTTAATTAATGCTCTTCCACTGGTGAGCACTCAGGTTGTTCATAGTTGCCCTACTAGGAACCACCTTGCACGTGAACTGTTTCTCGTGCGTCTCTCTGGTTATCTCTCTGGGTCGCGTCCTGGCTGTGGAATTGCCAGGTTAGTTTCTAAGTGTGTGCGCTCCATGATACTGACTATTAACACATCACAGGGTGAATGTGATGGGACTGCTCTCCACCCAACTGGGTTCTTGAAGTGCTAATGCCTGCTTCTAGGTGGGCAGGGCAGGGCCTCTGTCATGCTCTGTATCTCGAGAGGCTCTATTTCACCAGACTACGGGTGAGGTTCACTGGATCTTTATACCCAGATGGCCCTCTTGATGTCTTGAATCCATTTGTCACTGCACCTCCATGCCTGTTGCCTTTGCTCCTCTCAGCCTATTCTCCCCACAGCAGCCAGGGTGAGCCTTTCCCCTCAGAACCTGCTCATACCCTGCCAGGGGCTTCACTGGACTCTGCAAATCAACCCAAGGTCCTTACTATGACCCTTGCGGCCCTGCATGATATGACCCTCATGACCTTCCCAACCTCATGTCTTCCTGCTCTTCCTGCCCTCACTCTGCTCAAGCCATACTGGCAAGCTTGCTGGTCCTGACATTCCAACCACATGCCAGCCCCAGGGCCTTTGCACTTGCCATCCCCTCTGCCTGGAATACAGATCCTCAAATAGCCACAGGCCCCTTTACCACCCTTCATTCCTGTCTCGGCTCAAATATTGCCTCCTCAGAGAAGCCCTCCCGACCACCCTGCCTTAAAATGCACCTCTCCCTTTCCTGACACTGTCTCTTTAGCCAGTTTTCTTTTATTTCCCAGCGCCAAGGCTGTATTAGCTCTTTCCATGCTCGTGTGCCTCTGGTGTTCCTCCCTAAGTTATAAGCCCCACGAGAGCAGGAGGCTTGCCTGTGCCACGTCCCCAGCACCCAGCACAGGGCTTCACATGTGTAGCGTTCGATAAGGACGTGGTGCTTGGAAAAATAAGAAACTGGTAACACGGGGATGTCCAAAGCTTGCACAGCCTCAACATGCCATTTCTCTCAACTGCTCCAGAATGAAGTCGGGTGTGTTGAAAAAATCTTTTTCTGTCTCTAAGGAGGGTTATCAGGAAAATCTGACAGAACCTTTTTAGCGCAACAATTTGGGAGAAAAATTGCAGATGGGTTATTATTCAGGGACAAAATACCTTTCCTCCAAACCAGAGCAGCACATCTACCCCACGTACTTGCTCCTTTAGAGAAAAACAGAAAGGTTAATATCGCCCCGTCAGAGGAAAGGAGCCAATTAGCACAACCGCAATTCAGGAGAAGAATAGAGGTTAATTGCTTGGAGTCCACATGTCTCAAATGCCTAATGCTATATCATTATTTTTTAGCTACATATTATTCATTTCATACACTTAAGTATTCCACCTTATTACTAATTAGTAATTCCTTATCCTTAAATTTTACCCAATTCAGGCTGTCATCATAGGGCCCTCCTCAGCCCCCGTTTTCCCCAAGATGTAACAAAATTGTGGAGAAAATGTTGGCACATCCTATTCATCACCTCCCGCCCCAGCCCCCACCAGCATTCCCTTGGCTCGCCTTCCCTTCCCTGGGTGCGCACCTCTCCTCATCCCTGCCTGCCCATCTCCTGTCTCAGCAAACAGGCTTCACTCCTACCCCAGTGCTCTGCCACATCTCCCACGTCCCAGGCACTGCTCTAAGCTGATTAGCTGGGCAAAAGATGCAAATTCTGCCCACTCAGGTGACCTGGTTCTTTTGAAAAGACCCACAACTTGGCACGTTGGACATGTTAACTCAACAGATCGGTATTTCCTGGGAATGTAATAATGATAGCAACAACAACAATAATGATGGTTGTAAATACTTCTTGAATATTTATCTGTCTCAGGCACCATGCTGATGGATTCTAGAGGCAGGATTTTAATCCACATGAAGCTATGTACATCCATGTCTATCAGGCATCTAAGCAAATGATTGGAGCCACCCAACTCAGCTCCAGTTCTGCCCTTCCTCAGTGTGGAACGCCCACAGGGATGTCATTTTCTCTCTGTTTTTTCTTCTGTCACATGCATTGTTTGAATCTGCTGCTCTCCTGTTCACTGTCCTATCTCAAGAGGCTCCCAGGTACCTGGAAAATCTTCAGAGCACCTCTCCCTTGGACTGGTCTACTTGGGATTGAAACCATGCTCCTCCTATGTGCATGCCATAGGGACCTGGGGAAGAATAAGGCAGATGCAGAACAAGCCAGAATCCCAGCCCTAACTTGGACTTGCTGGATGGCAGAAAGTCTGCTCTAGGAAATGACACTTTCAGGGCTGTTCCTGGAAGCAGAGCAATGTGATGAGGCATGTGATGTGGACACCTGTGTTTCTCTTCCTCTGCACGGAGTAAAGATGCCCCTGATCAAATGAGCTGAGGAGCAGTACTTCATTTTCTGGAACTGACGGTCATAGACTAGAAGTCATTATGCTTACTAAAAGACAAGCTTGGGGATGTGGGAAAGAAACAAATAATTAGAAAGAAAAAATAAACAGATGTGAAAAAAAATCAAATAGCATTTCTAGGACTGAAAATTATAATAATTAAAGCTAATACCTCCTGGATAAGAGAATCAGTAATTAGACCAGAAGAAATTATCCATCCAGAATACAGGTCCTAGGAAATGATCTTTCAAAGGACAAGAACTGGAAAATATAAAAGGAAGTTAAGAGACCCAGAGCGTAGAATGAGAAGTTCTATAAAGAAAAGGGAAGCAATATAAGAAGAGACAAAGGCTGAGAACCTTCCAGAACTGATGAAAGCTACTAGCCCCTGGATTCAAAAAGCCCAGTAAATCCAAAGCAAGAACAATGAAGAGAAATCCATGCCCTGACACATCGTGGTGAAACTGCTAAATACCAAAGACAAAGGGAAGATGTTAAATGAAGTCAGAAAGAAAAGACAGAAGGCTTTCAACACAATAGACTGACAACTGACTTCTTATCAACAAGAATGGAAATTAGAAGAATGGAATGATACATTCAATGTGCTGATAGAAAAATAACTACCCACCTAGAGTTCTGTGCCCACTGAAATTTTGTTTCAAGAACAAGGTGATATATAGACATTTTCAAACCTGCAAAACAGAAACAAAAACAAAACAAAAAACCTAGACTTTGCCACCAGCAAAACTCAGTAAAGGAAACACTAAAGGATGAATTTCAGACAGTAGGAAAGTAATTCCAGTTTGAAGATCTAAGATGTAAGCAGAAATGAAACGTGCAGTAAATGAAACAAGCATTGCCTGTATTAAACAACGATAATGTCTTGTGGAGTTAAAAACAAATAGAACTAAAACACACCACAGGAACAGCATGCAAATCAGGAGAGGGGAGAATGAAATTAGTGTTCTGAGATCCCTGTATTATGTGGAGGGAAGGTAAAGGTATTTATTTATCTTCAGATTTTGATAAAATTAAGTGATCATATTGTTAACTTCTAGGGTAACTGCTAAACTGATGGAAGCGAAGTATGCAACTTCCAGCCTAATGGAGGCAAAAATGACATAAGAAAAAAAATAATAAATCCAAAAGGTAACAAGAAAAAGAAAAAAAAATAGAAAGCATGAGATGAGATGGTAGGCACTAATTCTAATTTAGCAGTGATGACAATAAATGTAAAGGGACTAAACGCTCCAGGTAAAAGATAAAGATTTTCAGATAAGATTTTTAAAAATCCAATTATTTGCTGTTTATAAAAATCACAACAAAAACTCCAGTCTATAAAAAGCTGGGAAGTAAAAGAGCGGGAAAAGAGATCCATGGTGAGCAAACAGAACATTAACAAAAGGGACTAAGTATTAGACCCCAAAGCATGTCTTAATAAACGTCAAAGGATTGAAAACATACAAGTCATGTTCTCTGATCATAATTTGTAAACTGGAAATCAATAATAAAAAGATAAATATTTTTTAAATCCAGGTGTTTGGAATGAAGAAACATACTTTTAAACTTTTTTTTTAAGGCTTATTTATTTATTTGAGAGAGAGAGAGAGAGAGACAGAGCACAAGCAGGGGGAGAGGAAGAAGCAGACTCCCTGATGAGCTGGGAGCCCAACATGGGGCTCAATCCCAGGACCTGGAGATCATGACCTGATCCGAAGGCAGACGCTTAACCATCTGAGCCACCCAGGCGCCCATAGCAAAAGCATACTTTTCAATAACCCTTTAGTCAAAGAATAACTGATAATCAGAATTTAGAAAATATTTAGAAGTGAACAATAAAGAAAATACTCCAGTCAAAACGTATGGAACACAGCTAATGCAGTAGAGAGAAATGTAGAGCCTTAATTGTTTATATTTTTTTCAGTAAAAAAGAAGAAAGGCTGAAGATTCATGAGCAAAGCATCTGTCTCAGAAGGTGGATAAAGAAAGGCAATTAAATCCAAACATTCTTAAAGCAGGTCCCTATAGAGCACAGTTCACTCTCAAACACAAAAATTCAAAATGGCCTTCTTCCACCCTGGAGGAACCCTTCCATTTCTAAGGTAGTGTTTCCCCAAACATGCCTGGCTGTCTGCTGGTGGCACAGAAGATGATTTTTGAAGATACCTGGGCAAATAGTTATTTCAATAGATTTTAAAAATCTATTTAAGACAGGTAGTGTAGTTTTCCATTTATAGTAGGAAAATCAGATTTCTTTTAAAAATGTATTTATTTAGTAAGAGGATGAAATTCCAAGGAAAATATTCTTACAATAATAATACAGTATTCTTTGCCCCCCCCAAAAAACCCACCTCATTCCTAAAATGGGAATAATGACAGCTCCTGCATTACTGCACTGTTATGAGGATTAAATAAGTTATACACAATATAAAACAATACTTCATGAATTCACACACCACTTGTAAAGCTTCTGAATGGTCCTTTGTATTTAATAAGAACTCAATAAATGTTAGTTACCATGATAATACCTATTATTTATTACTTGAGTGATTAAAATTTGAGAAACAGGGGCACCTGGGTGGCTTGGTCGGTTAAGGACCCGACTCTTCATCTCAGCTCAGGTCTTGATCTCCGGGTCATGAGTTCAAGGCCTGCATTGGAGCCTACTTAAAAAAAACATTTTAAGAAACAGTAATCCAACTTAAATCTCCAAAAATAAACTTTAGATCAATGACAGGGCAAAAGTACAAGCAAAGAAGGCTGGTCTTTGCAGGGCTCCCTGCCCCCTTCTGTACCGCCTTCTCCCCCACAGAGCCTACTGCTCTGAAACCCTGGGCCCACCACTGGTCCGGCCCCAGGATTTGGGCCTGCTCCTGACTCAGCATCCCCATCAAAACCAATCGGCCCCAAATGATGACATTCGTACCACAGAGCCCCACATAGGGCTGATGGGACTTAGAATATTACCGCTTCTACCAAATCTTTGTTTCAAAAGGTGAAGGCCTTTAACACAGAAAGAGAAACCTCGTGGAGACAGGACAGAGATTTGGGGGTGAGCCACTCCTCCAGGGGACACCTTCAGCCCAGCCGAACCTCTGCGTGGGGCAGAGAGTACAGTCCCAGAGCTGATTTATGACTTGACAGGAGCGTTATCTTTGGGTGTCTGAGGGCTTTTCACACCGGGAAAACTACTTCTCTTCTGTCCTTCTCAAATTCTGACTGTATCATCCCCCTTCCCCTTCAAAAGTGAAGATTAGCAGAGCTACTTGGGGGCTTGGCTTCTCCCCTGCAATGATTTTACTTTCCCTGATGGTTCTTGCTCCTTGGAGCCTATTCTTGAGATCCTGGAAGGAAACCTCACAGGAGAGAAATCCACCGGGATGGCTGGCGGCTCTCATTTCCCACACACAGGAGCGGGCTGGCAGCACTAACTTTCTGTAGCCGCTAGGGGGAGCTCCAGCTTTCTCTTTGGAACCCCAGAGCTCAGCGGCTGGGTCGTCCTTGTGCTTTGAAAAGCTGTGGCCACAAGGGACACTAAAAACACACAGGGGATATGTTTGTGTAAATCCCACCTGCTTCTCCTTCTTGGTTGGTGCACAGGACTGGCAGCGCCTTGCTGAGAACTGCTTCTTCATTTGGACCCCTTAGGCTGTGAGTCACAGGGCTCGATCCCTTGGGGTGGTGGAAGGATCCACAGGCCAGGAGTCAGAGCTTGGGTTCGCCATGGGGGGAAAATCTGACAGTTCCCTCTAAGGACTGGATGCTGGGAGACACTTCCCAGAGGCCCAGAGGGGACAGCTGGCTTTAGCCAGGAAGGAGCCCAGAGAGAAGGACGCTCCCAGCAGAGGGCACAGTTTGGGCAAAGACACAAAGGTGGCAGCTTTGAGTAGTTTTGATGTTTCTGGAGGACAGGATGGCAGAGGTAGGGGCTGGATCCTGCAGGGCCTTCTAAGCCAGGCTGAGGAGTCTGGCTCTCACACTGTGATGGTGGATATTCCCGGGCTTTCAGCAGGGAAATGATGTGAAAGGGCCGTTCTTCTGCAGGGTGGAGGGCGGAGGGCTGGGGCAGGGGCAGGGAAGCAAGGAAAGAGGCGGGAAGCCCAGGCAGGAGGCCACTGCAGACCTCTGAAAGTTCAGCTAAGATCACACAGCAAGAGTGTGACCACCCTTCCCAGTTTTCCTGGGACTGAGGGGGTTCCCAGGACTCATGACTTGCCATTTTAAAACCAGGGCAGTCCCAGGCACACGGAGATCGCTTGGCCACCCACACAGCCACTAGCCACTAACCAGCTGTCTTTCCCTTAAGCTCTCATATAATTTTTCTCACCTATAATCACAGTCCAGAGCAGTGACTTTTAAATAACTTTTAGTAACACGGCACCATCTTTAAACAAAAGCTTACGCAGAACTTCAGTGTAGAAAACACAGAAAGGCAAGA
The DNA here is from genome assembly GCF_002007445.2 of Ailuropoda melanoleuca. NCBI lineage: Eukaryota > Metazoa > Chordata > Mammalia > Carnivora > Ursidae > Ailuropoda > Ailuropoda melanoleuca. The sequence continues at coordinate 115,887,776 of NC_048223.1, forward strand.
CCCTGGAGTGGGGGATGGACGTGGGGATGTGGGTGGGGACCGGGCCCTGACTCCCCTCTGCAGACCACAGCACCTGACAGCTACTGACCTCCACGTCAGAGGGCCCTGCTCAGCTTTATGACTACGTTCACTTGTTGAACTCAAAGCCCAACAGGACTGAAATCAATGTTTTGACTCCACTGCAGATGACACTGAAGGTTAAAATTTAAGCCTACTCCAGAATTGGCCAACCTCTCTGAATCAGATTGAAATCCACATCATTTCCCCAGTTAGTGTCCTGTAATAAAAGCCAATCCACCTATGAACTGACCTTGACCCAAAGGGTCAGTTCCTTCTGCTTGAACTCCTGACGCTATACAGCCCTGGCAGACCTGTCCATGGCCATTCTCTCCAGCATGGGCCACTGGCACGGAACGGGGCAGACAAGGCCAGCGGGCAGGATGCCCACTCCCTGCTGGCACCGGCTGAGCCTCAGGCCACCACTGGGGACCTGACTTCCCCTCCCACAGCCTGGGCAAGACTGGCACCTCTCACCCAAGCTCTGCCTTCTAACCCATACTCACCTGCCCCACCACCCCCACCCCAGCATGTCTAGGATGTTTTACTGTCTGGGGTTTGGAGGCATCTGCCACTCCTGGCCGTGGACTTGATTGGGTTTGCCCTGACCCCCAGATCCAGGCCACTGGCCATCTCTGATCCTTGACTGACTGTCATTCTTGCTCACGGAACCACAAGCGCAGATCTTAGCAAGGCCGTGACTTCCTCTGGTTGCCTTCCAACCTGCTCTGGGTTATCCTCTGAAAACAGGGGCCTCTGTCCCTTCATCTACTAGGCGGCATCTTTGGGACCCAGTTTGTGAACTGGACACTGCATTTGGAAACAGCTTCCCACATAGGAGATAGTTTCCCATGTAGTGCTGGAGGACCTGAGCAAGCACACGTGTGTGTGCGCACACACACAAACACACACACACAAACACACACACACAACATACACACAACACACATGGTCTTTCCTCTGTTCTTCCAAGGACGAGAGGCAGCTTTGGAGGTCGTATGAAGCCTCGCAGCCTTCAGAAATCTCAGAATGTGCCGTCCTGCCCTCCAAAGGTGACCCTGCTGAGCCCACACCAGAGCAATGATCACTTTGCTTGTCTGTCTGTCTGTCCTCTAGACTGCAAACCGCCCAAGGGCAAAGACTGATCTGTTCCCTCTGCCTCCAAGTGCAGGACATGGAGGAAGCGCTCAGCATGGGATTAATAAAGGACTCGTTTCTTTTCATTCAGAGAGATTTAATGAGAACTTATGGGCTGGATACTGTTCCAGGTGTCCGAATACAGCAGTGAACAGAACGGACAAAAATCTTTCCCTACGATGTTTTGTTGGGGGACCTGGCTGGCTCAGTCGGTGGAGTGTGCAACTCTTGATCTCGGGGTCGTGAGTTCAAGCCCCATGTTGGGTATAGAGGTTACTTAAAAATAAAAATTAAAAAAAAATCTTTCCCTGCATAGCACATAAATGCCTTATGGCCACATGGATAAGTGGGTGGGTGAAGGTTTTTTGTTACCGTGGTTTTGTTTGGTTTGTTCCCCCACCCCCCAGGGTATCCATTAGGAAACCTGCTTCCTCCTACACTAATTCCATCTTTCCTTCCTAATACCCACAATGGAAGAGATGAAATAGAAACCCACTTCTCCTGGAAAATGAAAGCAGGGAAGCTGATACCCATGGGCGGCCGGATTTGTGCTAATAGAACATTCCAGGGAAAAGCTGTGGATGGCACTGGCTCCATATTCACCGAGTTGGTTTTGAAGGGAACCAAAGCTCTGTGTGGAGGCTCCAGCCCTCCCATTTTCCCAGCCCCGGCTCTGAGAGCTGACGACCCCCACCCCAGGCCTGCTCCATCAAGTGGCAGCTAGCAGAGACTGAAGGACAAGGCCACCACCACAAAAGGAGTAGACTGGGTGAGTTCTACAATCCTGTCCAGCTGCTAAGCTCCTGCTGTGTCCCCTGAGCAGGGGTCCTGGCTCAGCAGGAAACCCTGGTGTGTAGTTCTGGGAGCGGAGACCAACTTTTAGTGGAGAGGGAGCTCCCAGCACTGCCTAGCTTTGCAACAGCCCCTCCAGCACGTCTGGCTGCCCAAAGCATTGCTCACTCTGCCTTTTTCTCATGTGAATGCCAGCCAATACCAAGAAACTAAAAAATGGCTTGCACCTCACCTCCAGGGTTGATTTCTTAGCTGGAAAGGACGAGGTAATTCACAGCGGTAATTTACACGGCACACGTACCTCGCCTCCTGGTCCGGGCCATCCCGGGCTAAGTGATGCCCATCACCTCACAGGTCACACATCTGCACCGTCACCTTCTCCATTCGAATAATAGCCCTCGTGAAGCCCCCATATGAATGCACAAAGCAAGAGTGCCATCAAAACATGCAGCCTTGAAAAATTCTTGTTTCAACTGCAATGGTAGGGACAGCAGGGGGGCGGGACAGAGCAGAGACACTTCAAAAATCACATTTCCTTGCCCTGGGACACTGCCCACCTGCAATTTGCTCTCACGCTCTTTTTGTCCGTTTCAGAGAAATATGAATCACAGTTAAATTCTACCAAATAAACAAGTCATGTTTTAAAGTTCTGTAAAACCTACAATTTTAGAGAGGCCTGATGTGGCTGACACTAAATTGATTTCAACACATCCTATTTCCGGTCTAATGCTGGGTTCCTTTCATCAAGAACAAATGCACTCATAATGGCCTGATTCTAAGTGAATGGACTCAGTATAAACACATAGGAACACCGGCACTCACATTAATCTTCTTCCTTTTTTAAGTAAAATGAGATGGCGTGTTTTACTTCTCCGAGATTAATTTCCCCTAAAGTTTTCACACACACTCATCGGAGGCTTGCAAGTCTGAATAATCACGCTGCCGACTGAAAACCCACTCGGGGGTTTTCATGACAACAAGCAACAGAAAACTGATGCTTGCTGGGGTCAGGCAGTTGTCCGGGGGGTTAGAGCCCCGGTCTCAAGGGGGTGTTCAAGGGAAAGCCGGGGGCGGGGGGAAGCGGATTCCTAGCATCTACCTGCTTCACACTGAAAATTGACAGCCTGCTCACACTGGATCTACATTCCAACATTCCCACCGTCATAGTAACTCAGAAAGATGCCACGACCACAAAAATAAATTGCACAGAGGAATACAGGTTATTTCTTATAAACAAAATAGTATGTATTAAGTTTAAAAGGTCTGCAGCAAAACCAAACCTCTATGTGTGATAACATTTCATGGGACTATTTACCAAAAGGAAAAAGAAGTGTGCACGCAAACACACAGGCGAGATCCAAATAGGACTGAGTTGTGTACCGATGTCGATTTCCTGGCTCTGACAGCTATCCTGTGGTTACGTAAGAGGCTATCTTATCTTTGGAGGAAGCCGGGTGAAGAATACACTGGTTACACCAAGGTTGCGCACGGCCAATGCTTGTAGTACATCTGCAATCTGTGTGCATCTAAAATTATTCCAAAACGAAAAGTTAAAAGAAACGTGAGGGCTGGGTAGAGTGGAAACAGGCATGTTCGCCACATTGGTGAGGCTATAAACTGGCACCGCCCTTCAGGAGAAAAACCTGGCAGTATCCATCATGATATAAAGAACACTAACCCAGCAATTCCACTTCTAGGGACTCAGCTTACAAAACTACTTGCAGACATGCATCTGGAATGTTCTTTGCAGCATTTTTGTAATGGAAAAAAATGGAAACCGAGTAAATCCCTGTGAGTAGGGAAATAGTAAGTCAGTGTGAATGCCTGTTCCACGGAATACTGTGCCATCATAAAAAGAATAAGGCAGCTCAGCGCAAAGAGGTCTGAGACGCGATGCTAACTACAAAGTGTGGCCACACAATAAGCTGGATACTTGCCTAAAATCTTACTTATGTGTACACACTTTATGTGGTTTTGTAAGTGTGGGAACTCTCTGCAACTATCCCACCCCAAATGGTTCATGGTGATTGCTTTGGCGATGGGAAGTTCTTTAGTAGGCGTGATAAAAGGTGAATACGTTCCAGTGAGGATGTGGTGCTTTTAGAGTTAGGACAAGAACAATAGGAACACAAAAGAAGGGGCACCTGGGTGGCTCAGTCGGTTGAGCGTCGGTTGAGCGTCGGACCCTTGATTTCAGCTCAGGTCATGATCTCAGGGTTATGAGGTCCAGCCCCATGTGGGGCTCCACACTCAGTACGGATTCTGCTTGAGATTCTCTCCCTCTCCCTCCCCAAATGCCCCTCTTCCTGCCCATGTGCTTTTGCATTCTCTCACTCTAAAATAAGTAAAATCTTAAAAAAAAAAAGAAGGAATGGAGGAAGGGAGGGAGGACGGAAAGAAGGAAGGAAGGAAGGAAGGAAGGAAGGAAGGAAGGAAGGAAGGAAGAAAGAAAGAAAGAAAGAAAGAAAGAAAGAAAGAAAGAAAGAAAGAAAGAAAGAAAATGGAGGCACTAGAGAACAAGGAAGGCCACTGGCAGAGTGTAAAGACCCAACTTGGGACCAGGACACACTGACTCATAAAGCCACAAGAAGGCGGCTTAGCCCACATGGCCATGGGCACTGGAGGCAGGCTTCCTTCATCACCAATCACTGGCTCCTCCCTGTGAGAGAATCAAACATCCCATCTGTAGCCATGGGCTGCGCAGACCTTCCCCTGGAGAAGCATCCTTCCCTGTTCCACTGTTAGACTTGAACACACGACTTGCTTCAGCAACGAAATGTGAGCCAATGACACGTGCAAAGTCTGAGCAGAAGTTTCAAAGCTGTCATGTGGTTCCACCAGCTCTGTTGCTCTTTTCCTTCTGTGTGTTCCTGACAGCGGCTGCCCCCTCAGGCTGGGTCCCAGAATGAACACATGGTGCAGAGCCACAGCCAACCGGCAACCACCATGTAACAGGAGGGAGAAACCATAGTGCAGCAAGCCACTGAGATGTGGGGATGTTTTTTACGCAGCCTTACCCCATGAGAGCTTACCCCGTGTGAGCAAAGAGCGCCCCCAAAAAGGTATTTATTGAGGGCACACTGTGTGAAGAACCTATACTCGAGTTAAGGGGCCACAGGGTGGGCACAGAGAACGTGAGATGCACGCACACTATAGGGATCAGAATATGCCATCCCCAAATATGCCACTTTGGCATGAGAATTATTTTGAGCTGGAGGCAAACGAGAATCAACAGGCACAGAACAACACCTTCTCGGAGTTTCCCTTTTCTGACTAAGTGCAGAGACTTCTGAAAAACAGGACTGCCATAAATCCCTGCCATCAGTTTCCCCTTATGTTTACCTTCCCACAGTTTGCTGCCCTTGGAAATCTAATAACCTTTTCCTTTGTCTTGTCACTTCTTTGCTAATTTATTATTCTTTGCTGAGATGCTATCTAAACCCAAGTCTCACCACCATAAACTGATTTTTTTCTCTTGTTACCTGTCTTTTGTTGGTCTAATTTAACAACGCCCCAGTCTCAGAACCTAAAAGGGTAGAAGGAAGAAAAAAAATTTTTCCTCCCCTACAATGTCATGTACTTGGGGAGATGACACTCACACGCACAACCACACATATACACTTGCTTGGAGCTCACAGAGCAGTGCAACGTCCTGTGAAAAGCCTGGCACTGAGGACTGAGGAGGAAGGAGGAAGACAACACAGGCCGAGCCTCACGTATGCCCTTCCATGTCTGTATCTAAGGCCCATAAGCACTAAACGAGCTGAATCAGGGCATTCTAATAAAATACAAAAACAATCACCACCAGTTTAATCACGCTTCCCTTTAAACCAAAGCTTCCAAGAAAATACCCACAACCTAGAGATCCTGAACTTTTTGTTACAAGGGTATGTGCTCTCCATAGCGTGGAAGAGCTGTTCTCCGATGACACATTCTGTGTCTCTTGGAAATGATCGGAGCGTGAACTGTACTTCCAGAAACCAGCTCTTTCTCTTTGAACAAGGCCCATCTTTGTGCAAAATGCATTCTCTTAAAGGAGACAAAGGGATGTGAACCAGAGGAGGGGTATAAATACCAAGTTCCCTTTGCCTCTTCGTTCACTGGGTTACTATGGTTCATTCATAATCTATTTCACACAAATAGGCCACTTGTAATTTTCTCCTCTACATCTGGACATTTCTGTTTAAAATCTCCCCCCCCTCCTTTTGGAAAATGACACAAGTGAGCCATTATTAGGTCCCTTGGTAAAAAAATTCAAACCCATAAGTACATCGAGCAAAATGTGAAAGTCACCCTTTACCACACTCCTCCACCCTCTCGCCGGCAACTCCCACCTGCTCTTGCCACTGCCTTATGGTCTGTCTGCCTCCACAAGGAGGGACAGATGCATTCATATGGAGCCTTGTTTACCTCCCTCCCTCCTTCCTTTCTTTCCCCTTCCCTCCAGCAATGGGAAGCATGCACTTTTCTTTTAGACCACCCCGTATTCTTATTTTCTCCTCCTAGTCATTTCTAGGATTGACGTCCTGAAATTTGGATTTATTTGCTTGTCTGTTGTTTTCGGCTACTGTGGACACTAAACTCATGAAACACCCCATGTGTTGAGTTCTGCCAGCAATACCAAAGGTAAGGAGGACTGAGGTGGGTTTGCCAGGAAGTTATTCACGTTAGCCTTGGGCAAAGGCGGTACCAGATTTCTCCATCCTGTGATTTGAGGAGTTGGGTCTTGGGCGAGCAGAGCAATGGGTATTCTGTAGGCCCTGTGTTTCCAGAAGGGGCTGGAAGGCCTTCATCCTGCACTGGATCGGCCCTCTCTGAGCCCCTGGGATTCCCAGCCAACTTCACCATGGTCTCACTACCCTCACACCCACCCCCACACTTCCCAGTCCCCTCCCTACACCCCCAGGCCCACCCACCCCTGCCTGGACCGGAGCAAGATCCCTCCGCTGAGGCGTCAGGCAAATTTGTGGGAAAAAATGTTCCTGTGTGTTTCTATGCAACAAAATCAAGTGTATGTGTAGGTGTTCTGTGTTTTTACAAACTCTCCTCCTTGGTTGTTATAAGATTAAAACAATTTTCTCCCTCAGTAAATGCTTCCCTTCAAACCACTGGAAGCACATAATTCACCAGCCCATTTGCGGCTTCTATTTTCTTGGAGCTGAGAGGAAATCATGATTGTGGGACCTGTTTCCTTCTAAGAGGCCAGGGTTGAGCAAGTGATAGACAAGAAGAAGTAATGTTTCGATGACATCTCTGATCAATGCTTCATTTATTTTGAAGTTCAAAAAAGATAGGTGAGCATCTTAAGTCCTTTGGGAAGGCAGGGATAGTGGCTTTTGAGGTAAATTACTCTTTTATCCTCAGTAAATTTAATGGACACTTTCATTAAAACTACAGGAAATTTTAAGGTAGTTCTATTCCTATTTTAAAACTAAAGCTGAGGATTTTTTTTTTAATGCCTGGATCATGTTTGCTGCTGAGAAATCTAAACATTTCAGAGATGTGGCACATTTTATTTTCCTTACCCATTTATGGGAAATTCACATGCCCCAGCGGACACAGAAACATTACTTAAAATCACAACAGATTTCGAGGAAAAACATACACAAAAGGAGAAAATTAAAAAGCTTGCCTGGCTGATGCTGGGGGGGGGCGGATACCAACTTGTATTTGTCCTTAAAAAAATAAATTCACCTGCCACTGATCAGCGATGCCAGTTTGCTACCGTGCTATTGAAAAAGCATTCCTGCTGACTGTAAACTCTCCATTTACGTGACTGTTTACATAATTACACGGTGAAACATTGCAATCTTTTGGATTTAATACATGTTTTAACAAGCCCTTCAACTACAGTGTAGGCTTCTATAATCAAATCAAGTCTTTTCAATTAAAACACAATTAGGAAAGGTGTCATGGTGTCACTGTTCCACTTGGCTGCATGAAAAGATTCAAGAACCGCTTGGCTGGAAACCTGAACTAACCCAACATGCCTGAGCTTAAATGCCATGTCAGGCTACTAGGCAGGGCACCTGAGGGCCTTGCATCCTGTGTGAGACACACAGACCATCTTCCTTGGGCCATTGCTTTGGGAGGGACAGAAGGCTACAGATGGAAACCCCCAGGGGCCTGGAAAGGTTGAAGATGTCTGTGGCTCTGAGCTTGACCCCAGGTGCCAGCAAGCCCGTCACAGACCAGCAGTGGTGGGCGCAAGGTTACCAGGGAGGGATCCACGTAGCCCTAACATTAGTCCGCAGCATATGGGATTCTAGAGGTAGAAATCTTTCCGACATCGCTTAATCTCACTGCTTCATTTTACAGACACAGAACAGGGGCTCACAGAGAATACGTGATTTGACAAAGACCATACTGTTTAACCGACTCATTCTGTGAAATGAAGTACAATGCGCACCCCCTCTCCTGAGGATCCCCGACCTGAAGATCATTATGTAGTTGGAGCAGACACGCAGAGGAGCGCTAGCTCACCGAACTCAGGGAGGCCTTCAGGACAAACGGCTCAGTTCCTTCTCACAGCTCAGTAACGAAAGTCAGACGTGGAAGGCCGGTATAGTGGGCTGAACGGCAGCCTCCAAAAAAGACATGTCCACATAAAACCCCTGAACCCCGTGACTGTTCTATTGGGGAGAAGGGTCTTTGTGGATGTAATTAAGGATCTTGAGCTCAGGTCATCCTGGATTATCTAGGTGGGTCCTACATCGAAGGACAAGCGTCCATACAAGAGGCACCTAGAGGAGACACACAGAGAAGATGCTGTGAAGGCGGACATAGAGATTATGGTGATGGAGATGGGAGCCAAGGAACAGCTGGAGCCACGGGAAGCCAGGAGAGGCAAACAAGCATTCTTCCCCGGAGTTCCCAGGGGCATGGCAGCCCTGCCTCTGCCTTGATTTTGACCTTCTGGCCACAGAACTGTGAGAGAACAAATTTCTGGTGCCTCAGGGCCCCCAGGACGTGGCAATTTGTTACAGCAGCCGCAGAATCTAATACAGCTGGCAAAATACCGAGGAGGCTGTTACACTCTGAAGGCTCGTGTGCCCTGAAAATCCCTATGTTGAAGCCCTCGTCCCCAGTGTGAAGGTATGGGGAGGCGGGGCTTTGGGGCGGGTTAGGCTTGGATGAGGCCAGGAGGGTGGAGCCCCCGTGGTGGCACTGGTGCTCTTCTAAGACGACGAAGATGCCAGAGCTCTCTCTTTCCACCATGTGAGGACGCATGAGGAGTCAGCCGTCGGCCACCCCCAAGAGGGCTCTCACCAGAACCCGGCCAGACTGGCACCCTGATTTCTGACTTCCAGCCTCCAGTGCTGTGAGAAATAGATTTCCGTTGTTGGTAAACCACCACTCAGTTTATGACAGTTTGGTATAGTCCAAGCTAAGCCAGAGGCTGACCAAACATACAACATCAAAGGGCTCCTTTGGCTCCTGGCTGGCTTAGCCAGTGCACGGACTGGAGGGAGGGAGGGGGACAAGAGAAGTGAGGCAGGAATCTCTGGTTCCCTCCTGGGGTCACCATGAGCGGGCTGTGCCTCTCAACCCCACGGTCACAGCTCCTCTCAGGGCGGCCCTCCCCACAGGACTGTCTGCTTCTAGGTCCACGTACTGGCTCCCTCCCTCACCCCTACAGATGTTGGACCCTACCAGCCCTGCTGCCACTGGCCTCAGTCATACCTCAACTCTGCAAACAGTCCCTTTAGCAAAACATCTTCAAGCATAACATCTTCAAAACATAATCAAGCTGAGCTGGCCATGCGTATGTTGCCAAGACCCTGGGTAACATGGTCTGAAGCAATGAGACTTCCAGGTCCTCGGACAGCACATTTTCTCCTAGTAGATCAGTGCCTTGTCACCATCTCTCTACGACATAGGGGTGGTGCACGTGACCATGCCACTCGGCCCAAGAGGAAGGTGAGGCTCACAGAGGGGAGCTGAACTTTCAATGGTTACAGGTTTGGAGCAGAGCAAGGATCACAATGCAGCCTGTCAGCCCCACTTCCAGTTCATTCCTATACTAAGCTGTAGGTCTGGGCTGGCAGATCTCTGATCCTCAGGCTGCCAGTGCCTCCTTGGTCACAGCCATGGCCACTGCAGACACCACTAGTCAATCACGACACTCTTTCAGACTCACACCAGCCTTTGTCCTGGGATCTTTCCCAGCACAGCATTCTGGAAGGCCTTAAGACCTGTCAGAATTGGCGGGCAAGTGTGCCCTTCCTGCTACAGCCTAACAGGTATACCTCTGGCCTTGGGGGGCTGGGAAGGGGGGGGGAGCAGCCAGGAAATTAAAGAGGATTTTTAGGAAGTTTCGATGAAACCTAGGCCATGTAACATCCCCCCCCTCCATTAATCACCCTTAGACACCTCTGTAAAAACTCACATAACCACAATCCTTTCGAAGTCTGACATATGTATTTTGGGATGTAACATGGTAGCAGGCTGAGTTCCACGCAGAGCACAGTCATGACCCCATGAGCACACAGGAAGCACTAGCAAGTCCTTCAGTCAAGAGACCTGTGGGACGTCAACACAGCATTGCCCTCAAACTACGTACTTCCAGAAGCTCTTTTTGCACCGTTCAACTGACCAATGTCCAGCAGATATCCTGTTCCACAGATTCCATTCTGGTGTAGTTATGACAAGATCCACAATTATCCCGCCATCTTCCTTCATTTTAATCACGGTTTCCAACTGCCTCCTTTGGAGGACAGATGGCCTTTCAAGTTCAGGTGGTCCTTGACTTTCATACGTTTGGGCAGCTCACTCTCCTGTGCAACACTGACTTACGGATCCCCGTCAACACCCTCCACTGTCCTGCTCAGACTTCCCAGCAGCAGCAAAGTTCTAGAAGCAGTGGCACCACCTTCCAGGCAACAGCTGAGTAGGGTTCCCCCGTCGGAGAGGTGAGGCAGGTCAGGAGGGACAGTTAATTTGGGGGAGAAGAAACCAACACACACCACCGCTGGGGCTACTCCTAATTGTATCTCTCTGCTAATGGGGTTCCATTTCCCACCTTTGCACAAGGGAGGCACCTCTCCCCCTCATTAAGGGAAAGCGCTGGTGTCAGATACCTCTGGATTCAAAGCAAAACCTGCCCCTTTCTGGCTTGAGTTTGGTCAACTTTCTAAATTTCCCTAAGGCTCACTTTCCTCATTTATAAAAGTTGAGACAAAATTAGCCTTTGTGCTCTCAGGGTCAAGAGGAGGATCAAATGAAGAGTCCAGTGAAGTGAAGAGCCCGCTGCCTGGCTCCCAGTAAGTGCCCACAACGACGGTGAGGAGGACGTTTCTAGCAGCACTCTTCAGCCACGCAGGGGCTGCCTGCAGAAGCAGCGTCTCACTTCTGGGATTCCCGGAGTCCTCCTTCACTTCCTTGCTGCGCCCATGCTCCGAACTACTCTTAGCTCTCTGGCGTCCCCCTAGGCTGCCCCTGCCACTGCGTCTGCTCCAGAGGGGCTCTCCAGGCTAAAAGGGGCCCAGTAAAGAGCGGTGTAGACACTCTCCCAGACTGATGCTTCTCTTGGGCGCAAACAGAACTGGGAGAACATGGAAAGGGGAGACCTTCAAAGGAGACGGCAGGCAGTCCCCTAAACGCATCACGGCAAGACCCTTAGAGTCTAACTGCAGAGGGTCCCTGGGTAGGGATGCAGGTGGTTGGTGGAAGGCTGTGTGGACGAGAGAAGGAAGCAACCCCAGACCCCTGAGTGTGAACTCTGAGCCACGCTTAACAAACAAACCCTCCCGCCCGGTAAAGGCAGATCTCCAGGCCCTGAGATGTGTCCAGGGTGTCACAAGGGGTTTCTTCTTTTGTTCTTTGCCCCCCTGCTTTGGACTCTCGCTTCCCTGATTAATTGTGATTCTCTAGCTTTACCCTCCGGGGTGGAGATTAAATGCTGAGCTGGCAGGAAGCGCTCTTGAAACCCCGCAAGCACTGCATTTGCAGGCCTTGTTCCCAGGGGACCTGCTCGGCCCTTCGCCCAGGTCCCCAGCACTTCCATTCAACCGACCTTTTGCCATCACAGACATTATCAATCCCATCGGTAGGTGCTAATCCCTCCTGATTGGAAGAGGATTTTGTCCCTTTCCTTGCTTTCTACCACCTCCCTCCCCTTTTATGCTTGAAGGTAAAGTTATGTTTCAAAATATCTCTTGCATCTACATATACTGTTTTAGGGGTGCCTGGGTGACTCAGTTGGTTAACTGCCTGCCTTTGGCTCAGGCCATGATCTCAGGGTCCTGGGATCAAGCCCCACGTTGGGCTCCCTACCCAGCAGAGGTCTGTTTCTCCCTCTCTGTCTGTCCCTCCCCCACTGCTCATGCTCACTCTCTCGGTCTTTACATATATATATATACACAGTATAAGCATAGTAGTTTTTAAAAGCATAGCACTTTCATATTCATTTACTCAATTAGGAAAACTTGAAAATGAGTGCCTCAGGGGACCTGCAGATAGTCAAATTCACTAGTTCCCAAAGTATGGTTCCATGGCCAGCAACATCAACACTACCTGGGAACTCATTAGAAATGCAAAATTTCTGGCTCCATGCCAGACCTATGGAGGCTCTAGGGGTGAGGCCAGCAATCTGTTTTCACAGGCCTTCCAGATGATTCTTATGCATGTTCAAGTTTGAGAACCACTGTACTAATCAAATTTCTTGTACAGCTGTTCCCCATCTAACAGATCAGAAAAGGGAGACCTAGAGTAATTTGGCCCACGTCATTCACTTATTCATTCCGCAAATACTCAACACTGTGCTAGGGGATTAGGGACATAATAACAGAAAAGACAAATGTGACCCTGCCTCCATGGAACTTATTTTCTACACATAAAAAACAAAGACGATAATCACAGATTGAAGTTAGTGCCATGAGGAAAACAAACATGAAGATAGGACTGAAATGAACTGGGGAAGAGCTACCTGGGATGAGGTGGTCAGGGAAAGCTTCCTGGAGGAGGTGACGTTTGAGTTGGATCTAAAGGATGAACAGGAGCTGGCCCTATGAACCAGAGAAAGCAGAGGCCACAGCTTATGCAAAAATGCTTTGGGGCGAGAAAGCACTTGGCCTCTTCCAGAAACAGAAACGCTGGTATGGCTACAGCTTGGTGAGTGAGGAGAGTGGCTGAAGCAGAGACAGAGAATGAGAGACAGAAGAGTGAAAGAGAGAGAGAAGACAGACAGGGAGGGAGGTTGAGGCAATGTGGGCCTCAGCAGGCCTATACCCTATACCCCTAAGACTCAGGCCAGGGCTCCTGGCCCTCAGGTCACCTCTGAGGGCTCCTTCCACTACCTGCACTCCTGCTCCGCCTGCCAGAGGGGCCTCCTGCTGGAATCACCTCGCCCAGTCTCTACTTGGATTCTCTGGGCCTAGGAAGCTCTCGCCCTCCCTCATACCTGAAGCAAGGTAGCTTCTTCAGCTCTGGAAGGTTCTAATGGGTCTTTCATTATACTGAGTCCGATCCTGAGTCCTCTTTCCTTCAGGTTTTGAAAGAAGTGGTCAGGTGCCCTCCCCGGCCCTCATCGTCTCTCTGTCCAGACTGCACATCTTCGTATCCATTATGAGGCGGTGCGGCAGCTCAGGGATCAAACCACCGGCATGAAGTCTGGCTCTGCTGCTGAAGCATGACCTCTGGGCCTCAGTTTCTTCCTATGCAAACTAGGCACAGTAGGAACAACCCCTACTGAGGAGGTGTGTTATGATGTTTCAAAGGCATGGAAAATTCCATAGGCATTCCGTGAGGGCTAGCCACTGCTGGAGCTCCTTGTGGGGCCTGCCTTCCATCCGCTGGACCACCCTGCTGTCCCTCTCTAGATGGTACCGTCCAGGAGTGGTCACCCTACGTGGCCAGGCCAGAATGCAGTGGGTCTGTTCCTCCCAATCTGGCATTTGCCTTCTGGAATAAAAACAGGCTGGTGGGAGCCAGAGCAGGCTTGTCACTATAAGAATAGGAAAAGTGGCCCTTTGCCGTGAGCTCCTGCACCTGTGACATAAGCACACTGCGTATATTTGCCCCCAGCCTGACGTTCACACTGTCAGGAAAATGGATGCATCTAGAAGGGAGCAGCTTCCGCTTCTGTGTATGAGGGAGTGGCTGGCAGCAGACCATCTCCTATGGACAGCAGCACAAGAGCCGAGGTCACAGATGAACCCATGGCGTGAAGGCACAACGGAGGTGCAGAACCGGCCAGGGCTGGAGGGCAGCGGTTTATGCAGTCCGCTTTGGAACCTGAGTACATGGATTCCCACCCTATTTGTTAATGAGCAGTTTCAACTCCTTTCAGACTTTGGACATCACTGTGAACCCAGCAGCCCATGACTCGGCCATCCTTTCTCAACCGGGGTTACCTGCAAATTGGCCAGAGAGGTGCATTTCCTCTGCTTCTGATCCAAAATGCAAAAATAAAACAAAAAAAGCCAGCAAACAATAACCCAGGGAAGGGACTGGGAGATTAGCATCATTTTACACAAATGGAGTGGACTGGCCAAGGTAACACGGACAGGTGAGGACACTGCCATTGGCCCTGGGACTCACCCCAGGCATCTGCCCACAGTGGCCAGCTGCAAATTCTCACTTTTCAGTATGTTCTTCCTGCTGCTTGTCGTCTCCTGTGGACAATGCTTAAAACCACAAAGCTTTGATGCTGCAAGGCCTGCGTTCCCTAGCAGCGCGTCTAGCAGACAAAATAGTTACCTCGAAGGATTCATGTTTCCATTCTGGCTCTCTGCTCCCACGGCCCCATGATGAAGGAGTGGTGCCATTTATGCTAACAAACATTTACTGAGCACTTACTGTGTACCAGACACTGGGCTCTTTACACATATTAATCTCCTAAAGATCCCCTCTGGTGTATATTTAGTGTTTCTTCATTTTACGAAACAGGAAAACGGAGCTTAGAAAACAGGTCCCTTGTGGAGTTCGTGAGGGGTATATGCAAAACCTGACTGCCACCTGACGGCATGGCCCCCCTGCTTAACACCATTGGTTTTCCCCTGTCGGAAGCCACATGCAGCTCCAAGCATCTCCACTTCCTGAAACATCTGTAGCATCTGGGCCCTGACAGAGGAACGAGTGACAGACTTCACAAATCCCCCACGTCAGTGGAATAATGTTGGCCACATGCCAAGGCCAAAAGATGCTCCAAATGGCAGTCTGATCATGCACTCTAGACCTTTCTCAGGACTGAGCCTGGCTTCATAGCGCCCAAGCCATTTCACCGAAGGAGCCAATGGACCCGGTGCTTTATGTTTCCAGCTCCTGACTTAGAAGCATACAGCTGATGGGACACGAAGCGACTGGCGGAGGAAGAGGCGCCCTCTTGCTGGCCTGTGACAGCTCTGAAGTCTAATTCAAATGGCCTGTGTGGCCATGGGCTCCAGAGAAATCTGCTGTTCACTGTAGTCATGTTTTTTAAATGGAGGTTTTCCTTCTTTTCAGGGTGACAGGAGTCTTTCTAAAGAGAAATGCCAAGTTTAAGGTCACCTTAAATCCTCAACAGTGTGTTTGGAACATGGCTTAAGAGATTCCTTTTGATGCTAAAAGTTATCAAATGCTTCCAACTACCCATTTGCTCAGCTATTTTACTGTGACTGAGTTTATTTTCCTAATGGGAAAGCAATCCTTGGGCTGTTTTAAAATAATTCCCAAATTGGTCAACGAGGGAGAAAAGCCCAGTCACCTGAAGAAAACAGAACTGAAATATTATTTCAGCCATTCAAGTGATGACACGGATGTTTCACATCCTTCCTCCCTTTCATTGGCTGTACTGCTGAATGTTGAAAATGAGATCTCTCGTTTGCTGGAATCATCTGGATTGCTAACCATATTGCTAAACCGTATTCTGGAATCAGGCAAGATTTAATAATTATTAGAGGCTATTCCTTCCCCCATCCCCCATTCCCCATCCCAATTTTTTTTTTTTTTAATAACAAATGGAAAAACCCTACCTGTCATCTTTGTCTAGGATCTGGAATTGGCATGTCCACTGTTGGTGGTTTTTGATTTTCCCCAGCTCTCTAGAAGGTTCTAAGATCTAATTTTTTCTATCAGAGGCTTTGTCTGTAGTGAATGAACCCCGACCACAAAGCTAGCTTGCTTAAAACAATGGAGTTACTGAGACAATAGGAAAGAAGGTGCTGGCTTAGTGGGCTCAGCACTAACCCCCCACACAGCCATCTGTGGTGATCTTAGCTGAGCCACTCCGGATGCTGTCAAGTTCAGGGACAGGTTGCTCAGCTATTCACTCCTTCCACGGCTCCGGCAGAGGAAATACAGTACAAGCTAAGGCACCCTCTATCTATACATAATATTCTGTTTAAGGTTTCTCTGTGCTCCACCACTCCTCGCGATATGCCAGGCTGCTGACAGAATGAAGAGAAGGGGAGACTCGAGACCATTGTTTAAACATATCAGGCTCGTTTTCCCTATGCCCCTCCCCGCTCCAAATACTTCTGTCCCCAAAATGTGGGTCATTCAAGATAATCTGCAGCATATGAAGAGGGCGTGAGATCATCTCGCTGCTCTCCGAGAGGGAGTTGAAAGCAACAGCATGGATTTGGTGGCCTGGCTCAGACACCTGGCAGCGCTCCCGGGTGTCACATAGCAGCCAATCAGGCACTGATTCCTGCAGACCTGACCTCCACAGTGACACTCGTCTCCAGCTCCCTCGTCCTCTGCAGTGACTCTGCAGGGCCAGGCCCTCATGGCCTCCCACCTGTGCTGTGACATCAGCCCCATCCGGTCTCCATGCTCACCGCCCCCACCCAACCCCCGACTTGTCCCTGCCACACACTGCCACTGGGTTTCTCCAAGTAGGAACAAACCCGATCACATCGGTCCTCTCCCTAAGAGCTGGGATGGTTCTCCCTAAGCCACAGAATAAAGTCTGAACTCCTTGCCCTGGCGTGAGAGCTCCATCCGTGGAGAGCCCACGAGCCTTCCTGTCCCTCTTGGCCCATTGAAGGTTCTGCCTCAGCCCAGCGAGCCCCACCCCTCAGGGGAAGCCCATCTTGCCCACGCATTTTCCCCATTCTGCTCAGCTGCTCCATGCCGAGCATAATCACAGTGACACTGGGAAGAGGGACACAGGTGCATCTCCACACACTGCCCCCACGAAGGCCAGGGCCACATCACGTCCCCACAACACATGGACAGACTAGCCTGATGTCCCCAAGGGAAAATGTACCTGTCAGCGAGGAGAAGTGATAGAACGAGGGACGTGGCAGGACGTGATCCACAAATCGTGGGTCCATACATACAGTCAGTGAGTGTGAAGAGCAAAATTGGTCTCGATGAGGTAGAAATTTAAAACAAAGGAAAATAACAAATGCCTCATGGTGGACAGATATCCCCTCCATCACACCCCAGTGTGCCCCCGGGAGCAGCAGTCGCACCTGCTGGCAGGCCCCCCTGGGGTGCACATTGCCGGGTCTGTTAACCCTCCACCAGCCCTCACTGCCCGCTGGACCTTGCTTCCTGTCTCTGGGCCTCCCCGGAGCTCACAGCTGCCTGGGTACTTTGGCTCCATTCTCTCTTGGAAAGAACAGAAAGGGCCCCCCTGACCTGGGGACTGCTGACTTTTTCTCTTCCTCACAGACAGCCCCACCTGTGGTATCCCAGGCCCTGTGTCCTGGGAATCTATATTCCACCCACAGTGGTTATTAACTGGTTCCAAACCTACATTTTCCCAGCTCCCAAATTCTGCTTTTGCCATCCTTTCTACCCAAATGCCCTTAAACCACCCTGCAACTCCCTATGCCCCTCTTATCTACATGGCTCCACTTCTCAAATTTCCTAGATCTACCCACCCCCTACCGCAACAAACAGGAAAGAAGTGATCCCCATTATACGTTACCTAGGATGGGTAGGAACTGTCTGGAGAACAGTGACAATAGGGGGATGTCAATATATTCAATATTATATGTATTGGATATGTACCTTAGGAGGGGATCTGTATGTGATCCTATGTATTTAGAAATAATTTATGTCTTTAATGGTAGATATAGGTTGTAATGAATCAGCTGCATTAGAATTAGACAAATATGCATTAATCAGCAAAACACAGAAAAACCAAGGAAAAACAATGCATTTTCTGCATTTTGACAAACATCTTGGTCAGCAGGACACTGGCTGACACAGGAATATCAGAGGAAGAGACTCATTTTGCCATTTGAGGGACCATGATAGAGGTGGGAGGTGGAGTTGGGGATTAGTGCAGAGGACAGTCACTGTGGTCACCTGGGGGGGACGCAGGTCACACCCAGCCTACGCGAGGACTGAGGAGTGGTGCCTGCCTGTTGTTTCTGTCCCTGGTGTGGCCACAAGGACTGCAAACACATGTCAGCCCTCAGTCCTCCTCAGACATGACCCATCTGCACCACTCAACACAGCAGACCACGCCCTCTTTCTAGAAATACCTTCTTCATTTGACTTCAGGACACCTGGTTTCCTTCCTTCATCAATGGAGCAGCACCCCAGACTTCTTCACTGGCTGTCTCTCATCTTTGTGAGCTTTAAATGTGGGGGTGGCCCAGGCTCGAGTCCACAGACAACTCTTTTCCATCAACGCTCTCTCCTCAGGGGATCTTGTGGTGCTGACTCCCACGCTGACATTTCCAGCCTGAGCTCAGCCACCTCCACCTGCAAGTCTCACGGGGAGCTCTAGTCAACAGGCCCCAAACCAAATGCCTCCTCTCCTCCTCGCAGAGCCTGCCCTTCGCCAGCCGTCAGCCCCTCAGCAACTGGTGACTGCATCCTTCCATGTGCTTAGACCACAAGTGCCAGCGTTATTCTTGCCTTCCCTTTGCCACATCCCCCATCCAGTCTCCAGAAATGCTGGGGCCTCCCCTCCAGCCTCTGTCTGTGTCTCCCCAATGCCACCCCTGTCACCTCAAGCTGAACTGGCACTGTCTCTGTATCTTGTAATAGTTCCTTAACAGGCCTCCCTGCCTCTCCTCTGCCGCCCCACCCCCAGTCCCCACCAAAGTGTACTCACAGCATGGCCTCTGGGACCCTTCAAACATGGAAGTCAGATCATGCCACTCCCTCACTCAAGCCCCTGGCTTCCCATCTCAGAGGAGAAGCTGGCCATCCTACAAGGCTCCAACCTGGCCTCATCCCCCAGCTATGTGGCCTCCTTGCTGGACCTCTAACACACAGGCAACTCCTACCTCAGGGCTTCTGCACCAGCCATTCCTCTGCCCAGGATGCTCCTCCCTCCCTCCCACACGGCTTGATCACACACACACACGCGCAAGCGCACGCGCACACGCACGCGCACAACCCTCCAGGTTGCTGCTCAAATGTCACCTTCTCAGTGAGACCTCCCTGGATTTCTTACTTTAAATTCTAACCCCATGTCCACCCCATCTTTCCCTCTCCCCAATTCAGCTTTAGTCCTTCTCTTTATCATCTGACACAGTTGTTAAGATTTGTATATACCCACACATACGTACAAACACACTCTACAGTGTAAGCTCCATAAGGACAAGAATTTTTATGTTTTATTCATGGCTGTCTCCTAATGTCCAAAACAGCACTTGTCACAGAATGGATGATACATGAACATTTGTTGACTGGTTTGTGGTTCCATATTGATTCACTTGACTCACGTGCCATCTCGACTGCATGGGAGGAAGCCCTGGGCCCCAGGGGACAGGATGGCAAGTCCATCTACGCCAGTACCCACTGTGGGCATCGCAGTACTGGGCTCACCTGGAAACCTTCGCTGTGCCTCTCACATCTCAGGATCCTCAGAGCCTACTGTGGAGCCTAAAGCAAGATGAGTTGACAGATGCTTGTTGAACTAATGAAATCCAGATAATTCAGGCCAAAAAGGAAATTGAATTAAATATGATATTATGATACCACAGATGTGGTTCAAAAGACTCCTTTTCCTGCTCTGCTCACCCTCTGATGAGCAACCACATCACGTGTGTGTGGCAGTATTTCACTCTGGGCACAGTTAGTTGAACACCTGAATTTACCTGAGGACTTGGGAGTCTCTGAGTAGCTTCCCACATTCACACTTATTCCCGTCATTGTCCACATAGGAACCTTCTCCACAGTGAGTGGAGGGGGCACAGAATAGATCATCATAAGCCGTGGGTTCTAGACTTCCCTCCACATTTACCAGCCTTATGCATGACTTTAACCCCTGTGAACCTGTGTTTCATCTGAGGTTAATTCTCTTATCATAAGAGGATAACTGGCTATTGAGTTTGGTGCACGAGATCCAGAAGTGACTTGTTAAAGGATATTTATGGTTTACAAACATATAGAAAGCAAGAATCACCAGGACCCACTACAGGTCAACAGAGAAAAAGCTCTATCAGATAAATCTTGTTTCTTTCTTTGACAGGACTACCAGACTGGTAGAGATGAAGTTGATCAAGGATTTAGGAATTCAGTAGGGCATGTGATAAATTTGATGGGGTTACCATATGGATTGGATGCAAGGACTACTGAATTGGGTGGCTCAGGGACTGGGTGGATACTGTTATTGGGGGTCTGAAATTCAGTGATCTCAGAGAGAAGTTCTGAACTCAGACCTCAAGCCTCTGTCCTTGGCAAAGTCCTGCTGAACATTTTTATCATTGGCCTGAATGAAAACTTTAAAGAGGATATGTTCACTGTATTTGGGGACAGGCTGAAGGACAAATATATCGTGACCAGGGTCAGAATCAGTGTCCAAATCAATCTCACAGACTACACACAATGGGTTGAATCTAAAAATATGAAATGGAAAAGCCAGTGTGCTAGCTTTGGCTCCTCAGGGCTACCTGTCCAGGTGTAGAGGGAGGGAAACATGGCACAGCAGCAGAAGACTTGAACAAGTATAATGGGGTTCTGTTGACACGAGTCAAAGGTGTGATGCTGCTATGCAGACCACCCCCCCACCTCGGCCCCTCCCACAGAAAGCTAACTTGATCTTGGGTTATATTCATGGAATCGATTCCACAAGTGTGAGGTGCATCCCACTGCGCACATCCCAGTGGTTTTCAGGACGATATTTTAAAAGGGATGTGAAATGAACAACCCAAAAATGAAATTAAGAAGACAATTACATCTACAATACCATAAAAAACAACAAAATATTTAGGAATAAACTTAACAGAAGAAGTGTAAAACTTATACTCTGAAAATGAAAACACTGTTGAAAGAAATTAAAGAAGACCTAAGTAAATGGGAAGACATCCTACGTACATGGATCAGAAGACTTACTGTTGTTGGCATGGCAAAACTCCCCAAATTGATCTACAGTTTGAGCACATTCTATAAAAATCCCAACCGGCTTCTTTACAGAAATTGACATGCTGATCCTAAATCCATATGGCAATGCAAGGGATCCAGAATAGCCAAAACAATCTTGACAAATGAAAACGAGGTTGGAAGACTCATACTCTGTAATTTCAAAATTTACTACAGAGCTTCAATAATTAAGACAGTGTGGTACTGGATAAGGACAGACAGATAGATCAATGGAACAGACTTGTAAGTACACCCTCACATTTATAATCAGTTGATTTTTGATAAGGATGCTAAGACAATTTGGTGGGAGAAAGGAATAGCATTTTTTTAAAATGGTGCTAGGACAACTGGATATCATACAAAACAGTGAGCTGACCTCTTCATCACACCATATTCAAAACTGCATTCAAAAGAGATGAAAGACCTAAATGTAAGAGCTAAAACTATGAGACTCTTGTCAAAGAAACAAAAGAAGAATAAAAATAGACATAAATCTCTGTGACCTTAGACTAAGCACTGGTTTCTTAGATATGACACCAAAAGAACAAACAAAAGAAGAAAAAAATAGATAAATTTGGCTCAATCAAAATTTAAAACTTCTGTGCTTCGAAGGACACTATCAAAGAAGTGAAAAGGCAATATACAGAATGGGAGAAAAAGACTTGAAAATTATGTATCTGATGAGGGAGTATGTGTATCTAGAATATGTATCTATAATATATAAAGAACTCCTACAAGCAAATAATAAAAAAATACAACTTAATTTAAAAATGGGCAAAAGATCTGAATAGACATTTCTCCAAAGACGATACAGAACTGTCCAACAGGCCAAAATCTACAGGCATCAGTGAGAAGCAAATTAAAACTCAATGATATATCACTTCACACCCATGAGGATGACGCTAATCAAAAAGACAGATAAATACCCTACGATCCCGCAATTGCATTACTAGTTATTTACCCAAAGGATACAAAAGTACTAAATCAAAGGGGCACATGCACCCCAATGTTTATTACAGCATTACCTATAATAGCCAAATCATGGAAACAGCCCAAGGATCCACCAACTGATGAATGGATAAAGCAGATGTGATATAAATAGTCAATGGAATATTACTTAGCCATAAAAAAGAGTGAAATCTTGCCATTGGCATTGACAGGGATGGAGCTAGACAGTATTATGCTAAGTGACATAAGTCAGTCAGAGAAAGACAGATACCATATGATTTTACTCATATGTGGAATTTAAGAAACAAAACAAATGAGCAAAGGGGAAAAAAGAGAGAGAGACAAACCAAGAAACTGACTCTTATAGAGAACAAACTGGTGGTTACCAGAGGGGATCTGGGTGGGTGGGGGATGAGTTAAATAGGTGATGGGTTGGGGGCACCTGGGTGGCTCAGTTGGTTAAGTGTCTGACTTTTGATTTTGGCTCAGGTCATGATTTCAGGGTCGTGAGATTGAGCCCCGTGTCAGGCTCCC
This sequence comes from Ailuropoda melanoleuca, assembly GCF_002007445.2. Classification (NCBI taxonomy): domain Eukaryota; kingdom Metazoa; phylum Chordata; class Mammalia; order Carnivora; family Ursidae; genus Ailuropoda; species Ailuropoda melanoleuca. The sequence continues at coordinate 115,910,498 of NC_048223.1, forward strand.
CACTGGACATGGCCTGCTTTAGAGTCTCTCTCTCTCTCCCTCTGCCCCTCCCTGCCCTGCTCATGCTCTCCCTTGCTCTTTCTCTCTCATAAATAAATAAACAAACAAATAAATAGGTGACAGGGATCAAGGAAGGCACTTGTTGTGAGGAGAACTGGGTGTTGTATGGAAGTGCCGAACCATATATTGTTCACCTGAAACTAATTTAGCACTGTATGGTAACTAACTGGAATTTGAGTACAAAATTTTTAAAAAACCCACAGATAATAACAAGTGTTGGTGAGGATGTGGAGAAATCCGAACCCTCACACACTGCTGGTTAGAATGTAAAATGGTGCGGCCACTTTGGAAAACAGTCTGGAAGTTCCTCAAAAAGTGGAGGGCACAGCGGTTAAGCGTCTGCCTTCGGCTCAGGGCGTGATCCCAGCGTTATGGGATCGAGCCCCACATCAGGCTCCTCTGCTATGAGCCTGCTTCTTCCTCTCCCACTCCCCTGCTTGTGCTCCCTCTCTCGCTGGCTGTCTCTATCTCTGTCAAATAAATAAATAAAATCTTTAAAAAAAAAAAAAAAAAAAAGTGAGGCACAGAGTTACCACATGACCCAGCAATTCCGCTCCTAGGTACGTACTCAGGAGAAGTGAAAACATGCATCCACACAACTACATGTACAGCATTATTCCTAAGAGCCGGTACGCGGAAACAGCTGCAACGCCCATTGCCAGACTAATGAATACACAAAATGTGGTATCTCCACACACTGGAATATTATTCGACAATGAAAAGAAGTGAAGTACTGATACAGGCTACAAGAAGGACCAACCGTAAAACCACGGCGCCAGAACAGAAGAAGCCATCACAAGAGACCACGTGCCCTATGACGGCATTTATGTGAAATGCTGTAAGAGGCGACTCCCTAGTGAGGAAAAGCAACGAGTGGTTTCCGAGGGCTGGGGTTTTGGGGGGAAATGGAGAGTGAGTGTCATCAGTAAAACCTGTAATCAGTACAGGGTTTTCTTTTGGGGTGACGAAAGCGTCCTAAAGTTGATTTGTGATGGCTGCACACCTCAGCGATACACTAAGAGTCACTGGATTATACACTTTCCATGAGTGAAATGCATGGTATGTGAATTATAGCTCAAAAACATCGTAAGAAGAGAGGGAGGGGCACCAACAAACTGGGTCTCAGAATGACAAAAAGCTATAAAATCACATCCTAGGAGGAAAAGCTAAAGAGACTGGAAGTAAAACAGAAAAACTCTGGAGAAGAAGCCGTCTTCAAATATTTGAAAAGGCTTGCACGTGGAAAGGGAATTAGATGACCATGTGGCCTTGAAGAGACTCCACTCCTCCGTCTGGAGAGCTCATCCCCTGCCCACACTGCATAACGCCCACACACACCTTTCACAGCTCAGCTTAACTGTTACCCCAGAGATGCTCTTTGGGACTCCTTCCCCCCATCTTTGCTGTGCACTCTCCTAGAATCAGAGTGCTCCTATGTAATGACATATTTATTTCGTCATTGGGTTATAATCTGAGGACCTCGCTAAATGACTAGCTCCATGGAGGGATCCTGTTGGCTTCCATGCACTATTGTCTCCCTGGAACTTGCCAAGGTTCCTGGCATATCGGAGGTGGTTAATAAGTATTGGTTGAATGAAAAGATGAATAAATCCTGTTAGAAATTACAAACAGATAGTATAGGAAAGAACTTTCTGGAATCAGAGCTGCCAACAGGTGCTCCGAGTTGTGCTGAGTGCCCTTGCACCACCCTCCATTTGGAACTGTTCAAGCATATGGGAGCAAAGGTGTCACTGCTCCATGATACCTTTGTGTCATGATTAAAGTACCAAAGAGATGGTCAGATGGGATTTCTTTCCCTTCTGTTCTAAAATCTCATAAATAGTTCATGTACTCCAGAAAAGTTCTAAAAGGCAGGTAAGAAAAGTAAGTAAATCAAATCACCCATAATCTCCCTACCAAGTGATGGCCGCAGTTAACACAGTACAGTTGACCCTTGAACAACACAGTAGTTAGGGGTGCTGACCCCCTGCACAGGGGAAAATCCCCATACAACTTCTGACTCTCCCAGAACTTAACTACTAATAGCCTACTGCTGAACAGAAGCCTTAGCAATAATAGAAACAGTCAATTAACACGTTTTGTATGTTATAGGTATTATACACTGTATTCTTACCATAAAATAAGCTACAGAAAATGTCACTAAGCAAACCCAAGGGAAAATACACTTACAGTACTGTACTACACGTCTCAAAAATAAATCTGCACATAAGTAGACCCGCACAGTTCAAACCCAGGGGGTTCAAGGGTCCACTACTTGTAAATCCTACTGGACCTTGGCTGTGTAGCATTTCATTGTACGGACAAATACGACTTTAATTAGTACGGGATTATATCAATCTTTGTACATTCCATAATGTTCAATCATAGCTCTTAGCTCATATTTATTGAATGTTTAATTAGTGCCAGGCACTGTGCTAAACATTTCACCTGCGCTGGATTCTCCCACAACCCAATGAGGTGGATACTATTATTCACATTTCATACTAGAGACGGGGAAACTGGGGTTTAGGGAAATCACCGAACTTTGTCATGATCATAGACTGGCGAGTGGCAGAGCCAAATTCAGGCGCCAGTAATCTGACCTTAGACTCTAGAGAAGGTCCTACTGACGTCTGCTGAATCATGGAACGAATCCACAAGCGAATGAATGTGTGCCCAACTGCCCACACCAGGAAGAATTAAGCTTCTCTTGGTTCTCATCTTACAAATGCTCTAAATCTTGTACCCCATCTCTTCTTGGGTTACTCTAACTTAAGGCTAAACATGGGGTCCAACTCCCACCAGCTAAGGGAGCCTCCTTCTTGGATGAACCCCTCTCTCCATGGTCTCCGCGCCCCAGGCTTTAGTCACCTGCAGAACCCCTGCAGGCAGAGTCCCCGCTGGGCCACTGCCAGCCACCTGCCGCCCAGTACACGCCGAAGCCGATCCACGCCCGCGGCCGCTGGGACGCTGCCGTGTCCGCTCGTCCACTTCGAAGCTGCAGTGCCACGTCCTGCTGGTACAGGCGCTGCCGGTGCTGGTGCCACCGCCACCACCAGTGCTGGTGCCACCGCCACCGTGCAAGTGCCACCAACACTGCCAGCGCCGGGCTCACCGCCTCTGCTGCCACTGCCGCCGCATCACCGGAACTATGGGGGGGAGGGGCAGCCAGGGGGACTGGGGCTTTCGGTCACCGTCGGTCCTGGAGCAGATGAGGGACGCACTGAGAGCCAAGACATCAGGAAGCCTTCAGAGTCACCCTCTCCTCCAAACGAAGCTTTGCTAGGGACTGTCTCTCGGGGTCTCCTGGGAGAGGGCTTCTTCCCTCACGCCAACAGAGAGTTCGAGAAAGGCCAACCCACCCTCCCCAGAGGCCTCTAAATACCAGGGGTGGGGAGAAGAGCAGCCCCAGCTGGGACCCGCCTCCCAACAGCCGCCCGCCCCCCTGCTTGCGGCGACCACACACTTGGGTCCCACCACTGTGGAGGCTGCCAGACCCGGGGTGGCCTCTCTTCCAAAAGGCCGCAAGACCTCACGGTCCGCATGCGTGCACCCACCTTCGGCCTTGGCCCTATCTTCCCTTCAGTCCTGTTTTGCAAATATACCACCCTTATTATTTCATCACAGGCGTGCCTCCAAGTCCCCGTGGGAATAAGGCAGGAAGTTAGAAAAGTAAGAGGGGGTCCCAGGAAGAGTGACAATGAGAACGGATACACACACATTTGGAAAAAGGGAAGCCCGTTTCCAACGCTGGTATGTTTCCTTGCGGATTTTTTTCCTGAAGAGCAGGAATTCTTCAAATGAGCAGAAATTCTTGGCCAAATGACTTGGGAGTTCCAGGTGAAAGGCAGGGCTCTCTCGGGAAGCTTTCTGAACAGGAATTTCAGAATTACCAACTGTTCACTCCCTGCTTTTTGTAGACGGACATTGAGAACACTGCTGGGCAAGCTGATCCCCAGCGAGGTCGGCATTCGGGGTCTCCACCCTTCCTGACCTTCCAGTCTTCAGCCCAGCACTACATCCTTAAAGAACACCCAGACTCTCACACCACCCTGGGTCGGCTGTACCAGACAAATTCATGTTAAGGTTTTAATGCCCTCTCTCCAGCCTTCCCAGTCAGAAGAGTCACAGAACCCCAAAGGCAGGGCCACCTACCTAACTTACAGGACCCAGTACACAATGAAAATGCAGGAGCCCCCGTTTGAGTTATTAAGGATTTCACAATGGCATCATCAGAGCATTAAAACAAGCACAGGGCCCGGGCAACTATAGGGATCCCGTGCCCAAGCTGGCCCTGCTTGCCCAAAGGAACATAATGCTACACCAAGGACACCCCCAGAGGCATAGTTTAGAAAAATCATTTTTATATAAAACCGCAAAGCCCTATTTTTAAGGGGAGAACACTATAAATTGGCAGTTATTTTTAAAAATTTTTAAAAACTTCAGACACACCATTGTTGCCCAAGTGCCGTTGATTCAGCTCTGCTATTTGCACTCCTTTGGTAAAAAAGCTGGAGAGACTGTCTTAACTTTCACCCTGCTTCCCTCCAAGGCTCTATACCCTGAAAGCACTTTGCATATCAAGAGACAAGCCTGGAGCGAGTAACTAGACCATCAGTGCCATAGCAAAGCCAAAGCCAGAAAGGGTCAGATCCCCATGTACCTAAGGGGTTCTCAAAAGATGGACGGGATCTAGCAAGGCCAAGAGGAAGGGTTCCAGAAAGGGAGCAAAGAGGAGCAGAGAGAGGAGCAAAGGGCATGACTGGTCAGTGGCAAGAAGAGGGCCAACAGGACAGCAGGGAGAGCTCACCCAGCACCACTGAACTACTTTAGAAAATCAGTAAGAACCTGAGGCGCCTGGGTGGCACAGCGGTTAAGCATCTGCCTTTGGCTCAGGGCGTGATCCCGGCGTTCTGGGATCGAGCCCCACATCAGGCTCTTCTGCTATGAGCCTGCTTCTTCCTCTCCCACTCCCCCTGCTTGTGTTCCCTCTCTCACTGGCTGTCTCTATCTCTGTTGAATAAATAAATAAAATCTTTAAAAAAGAAAAAAAAGAAAATCAGTAAGAACCTGACAGCTTGTAAAGTTTTAGAATCTGATTTTAAAATGGGGATTTCATGCTCATGCAGGGTAAAAATAAATGTGACGAATGGGCACCTGTCTATAAAAGACACACGAACTGTTTCCCTCTGTAAGCAAGCAATAGCATGAGTACGGCATCCATGAAAGAGTTTTTTGCCCTTGAACTGGCTATTACGGAATCTTCAGCCAACTCTCCAGACCTCATGGGTGCCTCTTAGCTCTAACAGAGCTTTTTGGTTTTGTGCTAAGGCTCCTGTCTGTGCTGGGTCTTAGTCTTACCCTTTGTATAATGCACAGCACCTTACAGGACAGAAGGAGACCCATGCTCACCATCACTAATGAGCTCAGATTCAAGAAGACTGAGTGAGGAAGACAAGTGTTTGGATAAAGTAGGACTCCTCTCTATACCTGAGACAATGCATAGCGAAGAAAACTTCAAAAACGCCCTTCTATCCAGACATCCGCCTCCTCTGATAACCATCGGGCTTAACTATAACAGGACACCCAGAGCAGAACGTGGAGAGCTTCAAGGTCTGGCTTTAGGAGTCTACACCAAGGTACACGCTCTCACCCACGCTACAAGGTAACTAGTTTAACACAGACTACAAACGCACCATCCAAAGTCAAAGAGATGGAAATGCATGTATATTCCTCCCAACTGAGACTGCTTCTCTTACCCCCTGCCTCTTACTCTATTTATTTATTTATATACACACACCCACACACATATAGAGAGAGATACTTACATATATATCTATATTTATATATATCTTTATGTATCTATGCCTGCATAAACATATATGTATCTTATGTATATCACTATATGTGTATGTACCTATAGTGTGCATATATGTGTGTATACAAAAAACACATATATAGAGAGAATAAGAGAGGCAGGGGGAGAGAATGTGTGTGTATACCCTCCCCCCTCCACACACACACGTCTGTAGTACAATTCAATTCCATTCAATTTCATTAAATTCAACGCACATTTAGAGTCTCTGCCATGTGCTGGCCCCACACAAGGCACTAGACACAGATTACATACAGAGAGTGTCAGCAGCCCCCACGAGCTCCCCATCTAGAGGGAGACACACTGAACCCAAACGCCAACATGGCGGCCACTGACAAGGGGAGGCAGCGTGGCTTGGTGGTTTAGATCGAGGGTGGTTACGACGTGTGCTGGAATCGTGCTGCTGGGCTTGGGTCCCACTCCAGCACTTTCGAGCTGTGTGACCTTCAACATGCAGCTTGAGCCACGGCCTCCTCATCAGTGAAAGGACCGTCTACAGCAGCGCCTTCTTCACGGGGCGGCGAGGACTGAATGCTGTAACCGGTGAAAGCACTGATGCCGGCACACAGACGGCATTCAGCAAAAGGGAGATTTTGTTATTACAATTATTCTTCTCGAGAAAACTGTGAGGCGGTGCGGGGGGGAGGGTGCAAAAGAAAGAAAGGTCAGTCTAACTTGGGGGTGTCAGGAGAAGCTTCGGGGTGGAGGTGGTATAAGGAATAGGTGTTTGTCAGGAGAACAATAGGGAGAGTTGGCATTCCAAGGATAAAAAAAAGCGTTTGTTCAAAGGCCCTGAGGCGCGAAACATCCTGGCAGGTCCTGAGAACTACCAGCAGATCAGCACAGCAGATTTAAGAGTTCAAGGTCACAGAGAAGCCAGAATCAGATCTGAAAGGGCCACCGGAAAGCCTCAAACAATGGAATGATGAAACCAGATTTGCTTTCAGAAAGGTTTAGGTAATATCCAATTGAACATAATTTCGCCATTGTGAGGACCAGTTATCACAAGCACCACCAGAATATATAAAGGCCACAAGACAGAAGACTTCCTGGCATGTCCATGTTCTTTCCTCTGTTCACAAGTCTTCAAAAGTTTTTGTTGCTTTGTTTCAGTTGTAATAAATGACTGGCTTACTTTTCCATGCTGGTTTCATTGCTGTGAGAACGTTTATCTTTACCACTAACATCTTACCGAATGATTTTTAAATATTCATCCTCCTAACCACAAGGAGGGTCTTCAGTGGCCACTTCTAAGCATTTGTTAAAAGCCAGACACTAACTCGTCTGCCCCCAAAGTACGCAGATAGCCATCACGGATGGCGGGTCGGGTCTGGGAGATGGAGGCGGATGTGGGAGGCAGAGCCACGAGGGGGGTCTGTACTGGAACTAGAAGCAAAATCACACCCCAGGATAAAAGCGGAATGAGTGAACCAGGAAGGTCACTGCAGGAGAAGAAAATGAACATGTGCCAAGCACCAGAGGGATGGACGAGAAAGCAAAGTGGACCTGTAAAGGGCATTCAGTGACCAAGGAGGTCCCTGGAGGGTAAAACTGGAGACGGGCAACTGAACTGTCTGGATGTGTCTAGATTCATTTGCTCACATATCATTCATGAGGTTGGCCTATGAGTCGATTCTATTAATTTTCTTTGTTCATGTCTGTCCTGGGTCTGGAGAGAATAGCGTGCCACTCCAGAGCCACACGTGGTCTCCGACCAGGAAGGACTCAGGGCCGCAGGGAGAGGATTCACTGCGAGCAGGCCCCTGATACGGACCAGGGATTGGCCTCGGCGGGCCTACAGAGGCTGTCTCCTTGAATCTTCCTTCCACGCTGTTGGGAAAATCAGCAGATGGGAACAGTCTCCTTTCTGGCCTCAATTTTCATTGCTCCGTACCTGAGATAACAGAGGCAGCAGGTGGGACAGAGAGCTGAAAACTGCCAGTTTCAGGCGCCTATCACTGTAGTCTCCCTCCTCCTCCGCAGAACTGACCTCTTTGGGTCTGGTCTTCAGATTTTCATAAAATGAACACAGCTTTTTTCTGATTCACTTTTTTCCCCTTGGATTTAACAAGCAGGGCCCTCAAATGCTCATGCATTAAGCCTGCCATTCCCTGTCAGCCAGACCACTAACACGCACGGTGCATGTGTGTTTGCGTGTGCTCCGGCGTGGGGATGCCCAATTCAGGATGAATGGGGAGTGCTGTCACCCCCACAGGACCCGCCAGTGTGTCAAAGCCGAATTCTGCGCTCAGATGTCCTCTCAGTGCCACGGGAGTGCCTCTTGGTGCTGTGGCTGTCGCAGCCTGGGGCTCCCGAGTACCACTGGTTACTTGGCTTAAGTTGTTTAAAAAAAAAAAAAAAGGTAGAAAAAGCAAAATAAAAATAAAATAATCGTATCAACCTCTCATGTGGCACTCCAGCTTAGCGTGTATTTTGTGGTCAACTGAGAAGCTCAAAGAGCACTGCAGGACCAACTAAAGAAAGTGTGAAAAATAACAGGATCTCTATCAATTGCTCTTTGTTTCCCAGACAAAAATTTCTCTCTTGAAAAATCAAATCAGCAATGACTCATTTGTTGAACACCTACTATGCGACAGGTACTCAACATCCAGTCGCACATTACAGGATTTCTGTTTCACTATCGTCTCCCCTTTAAAACATTCAAAGCATTGAGCAGGATGTTTTAGCTGTTTTCTCTTCAGGCAGTTTTCTTATGATGACTCTCTTTAGAAGCTTCATACTAATGGTTATGCAGAGCTTTCTGGGTCTTTTTTGGTCTGTTTTGTTTTCTTCCTACTATTGTTCTTTTTACCTAAAACTTTCCTTTTCTCGTCCTACTTTCTGATTTTAGGGAGGGAAAAAAAAAATCTAGCATCTGGGGTCTGAGACCACTTGAAATGTCTGGGCTGGGGATTGCTAATGACCTCCCAGAGATAACCCAAACTGCTGATTTAGCAAAGCCCATTCTTGACCTTGACACAAGACAAGACAGGCAGAGGGAGAGGACTTGCCAGGCAGCAGTGAAAGAAGACGGATCATGGAAGCGCTCAGATCTCCCCAGGCCCCCTCCCCCATTCAGCAAACACCTGGCTGAGTTGGAAAACATGACCGGTCCAACCTTCCTATTGGCACCAATTGAAGCTGTCAGCTCTCGGCTTGTCACCAGTTGCACTGGGAGGCCCCGGGCAGCCACAAGAGCCCTAATTAGGCAGAAATGACACTTCTACAGCTGACCTGCCAGGACCTTTGGCAAACCATTTAACATCATTAGTTAACATTTTTAAAAAGTGTGAATGTAAATGAACAGCCAGTGGCTTTCAATGGAGTTTGTCGGTGGCATCCCCCCCTCCGCCCCCGCCCCCCAGCTCACTCTTTCTCTTTTTACATGAATAGTCCACTTGTTTCCTCCCGAATTGGAGGGAGGCGCTGGGGAAGAAGGAAGAAGAGGACCAGTCCTCTGTGGGAAGAGACATGTTAAAGCATAAACAAGCTCGGAGGACCATCTCTTCCTGCCTCAGGATAGGCCTGGACACACACACAAGCCCCCAGAGCCAAGGGAGCAGGGCAGGGAGGGGACAGGAGTGCACCCAGCCAGGCCCCGCTCCAGGAGCTGTGCCTGTGAGTATAGATGTTGGCTGTCACCCATTCCAGGCTTTGAGTAGGTGGGAAACAATTTCATTTCCCGACTCAAGGGTGCTTCTGAAATACTCTTTCTCTCATACCTCTTACGGCTCGTTAGCACTCTGAACAAGCAGATGTTCGGCATTGATGTAGCAAATATCGTGTGTGTGCTTCAGTCTAACTGTACCAGCTAGAAATGTACCTCGTCCCTCTCCAAAGGAATGAAATCTGGGGGGTGTAACGACTTCCGACGCCAGTTTGGTACTTACACAAATTCATTCCTTTCCTACCTGAAGCTGGTATTTCCCACCTGGAATCACACTTCATTTTGCTCTTTGCTGCACACCCACAGAGTCCGTACATGCCAACACTCTCCATCTGTAGGAAGGGGGAAAAGAGTGTCACTGTGAAAATGTCACTTTGTCTGTCTGCTCCTGCGCTGCTCTCAAAGTGTGTGTTCATGCTGGGTGGCAGCTGGAAGAGATGGCACAGGGTAGAAGGGAAGCAAAGGTAAAGGGGTAAAGGCTGGTAGCAGAGGGGCCAGGTTCCTGGAGGGCCTTTACACTTACCACCCACTGGCTGTGTTGGCCCTGGGCAAGGTGCTTCGCCCTGAGTCTCAGATGTGTTCATCTGTACAACAGAGATAATGCCTACTACTTCCAGTGAGAAAAAGAATAGATAGACATATCATGAGAACCGGAAGGCCCCATGTAAAGGTAAGGATTTCCAGACCTTTTAGAGCTGCCAATATGGAGGCGCGACGCCATGTTCTCAGCTTAGTGAAACTCTGTCCTCTTGCTTCTCAAGGCAGGCTGGACAAAGCCACACCACCAGTGTGTACCACCAGTACATCCCAGGTCCCTCCCTGTCCCCTCTGCCCCACCTCCACTCCAGCTTATTCTCCAAAGGGCTGTAAGGACCACAAAGACAAGCGCATGGGTCCCAGACAAATTCCTAAAACCCATGGTCGCATCAGCTCTTTAGCCTCTCTGCTGGATCCTAAACAGTGCGAGAGGGGGAGCCCATTTGTCTATCTCTGGATTTCCAGAAGGCGCGAGGACACCCTAGATGCCCCTTGAAGGTTCACTGCGTCGAAACGCAGCGCAGCTTCAGACGTGTGCGGACGGCGGTCGGAACGTGTGCTGTCCGAAGGCAGCCCAGATCCCGAACTGGGAGAGCTTGACTTGTCCCTGAATTTAAAGAGGAGTCAAATCAAGCCGGTGGCGTGGGGTGGCCAACGCCTTCTCGGTAGCCGTAAGAGAGAGAAGCAAAAGAAAACAATCTTAGTTTGGGGCAGAAAGAGGGAGAAAATACTGGAAAACGTCCTTAATAACAGTAAATGGGAAAGGAAGGAAAGAGCTCCTCGTGATGGAGTATTTAGTGCTTTTAAGCTAAATACCTCAGCATATTAAGCAAATAGAGAAAAGCCAGCTAGAAGATGTCAGCAAATTGAGCCGAACGGTGCTCAGAAAGCTCAGAAAGCCGATAGGAGGTGTCTGGGTTTGACCCCTTTTCCCATCACATGCCTGGTCCGCGCCCGCGTGTTTAGTGTTGCTTCTCCTCTCCAGCTGCGGGGCTTATTGAAAAGCTCTTGCTCCCTGCCTGGTTTTGGCACATTTTCTGCAGGTGCCTCCTACTGTGGCCACAATGGGCTGCGAGGGAGGTTTAGACCTGTCAACAGCTCCGGGGGCGGGGGCGGCGGCGGCGGAGGGAGCGCAGCCATTGTCTTAAAGGGCCCGTGACATTGTGCGCCGCGGAGCCTGCCGCACCGGCACCTGCTAATGAGATGAATCTTTTCTCCTGCTCGCTCTTTCTCTCTTTAATGATTTAACTTGATCGCTTTGGCTCCTTTCTGGACAGCGAATTGCTCCGTTGATAATATAAAGTAATTGCCTGTAAAACATTGCTCCGCAACAACCACTCCCTTCCCTGGCTGAAAATGTCACAGCAATTGAAAAGCTCTTAGCCCAGTTCAAGAACGAGGTTGCTCGGGAGAAGGGTCTTTGCATATGTCTCCGAGGGCAGCAAGTTCTTGGTGTGTCTCGTTGATTTTTAAGACAGAGACGTCTCCCTCCTGTAGCACAGTGGGAGTTTGGGTGCGACTGTGGACAACTAACCAGTGGAAAAACTCCCCTCAACGCTAGAATTCGAGAGAGTTCCTTCGGGGAAAGGCATGCTTTTCTTCCTCACCATGCCGTTCTTTTCTCAGAAGCCCCGAATTGATGGCTACATGGGTCAAGTGGGATTTAGGAGAGCGTCTTCGTTCTCATCATATAAAAAGAAGGTATCTTTGTCTAGGAGGTGGGGGGCTTGGTTTTCCAAAGTGGAATCCATGCTCTAATTGTTTCAGATTTGCTGATTTTGTTCAGACCTGTCACTTGGCGGCAGCAGTGACACACTGTGGGAACGGGGACCACACACTTGCGTTTTCATAAACACTTTATTAGTCATTGCCACGCCAACGTGGGGAGTAATTCACCTGGAGAAAAATCACTTTGTCGGAGGCATGAACCCGCCAGCAAGAAAAACAGTGGTTAGTGACGGTTTCATTTTCCTCTGACAGGTGAAAGCCTAAGTCTGTATCTGAATAAGAGAGAGAAACTTTTTTTCAGTTTAATTGGTGAGAAGCACCACTTGCTAAATGAGAAGCTGCCGCGTTACTAATTCGGGAACAAAGCCTCAGGTGAATCACCTTCCAACCGGATGAGCCATGAATATTTTTTGTCGCTGATGCAGTAAGGGCAGTAGACATGCTTATTACGGCACTTTATAAAAAGGCAAAAACAACTGCCTGATTACTTGACAAACTAGAGAGAACGCAGCTACCAAAAGGCCATTTAAAATTCTAAATCTGAAGAAAGCCACAGAACTTTTTACAGCTACCCCTCTGAGGCCCCAGTTGTAGTCCCACAATTGTGAACATGTGCAGCACTTTTTTTCTCAGAATTTAGGAGTTCTGGACTTCAGATTTTTAAATCTTGTAATATTGTCAGAATATGCCTGATATTCAGTTACAGCAATTATACATATTATACCAAAATATATATCATGAAAGGTATTTTCCTCTCCCCATAATGAAGAGAATTTTAAAAAATCTTTAATTTAAACCCATTAAATAAATTGATTCCTGAAGAGAAGAACTATGTTGACAGCTTTTCACCAGCAACTAGAGGTTTTTCTATTCATGTGTGTGTGTGTGTGTGTGTGTGTGTGTGTGTGTAAAATGAGGGCATGGAACTAAATGACCCAGAAGTTCTCCCTGGCTCTATGATTTTCTTATCTATAAAGACGATTCCTATCATGGAAACAAGCAGTAAACATGACCACACAGTTATTTCTAACAGCTTTGTCTATCAGACAGGCACTCAAGACAGAGTAAGAAACGGGTTAAGTCCCTGCCGCCACAGCAAGGAGAGCCTGGACTGCTTGGGAGAGGATCCCAAACCCACTTCCCAAAGATAGCCCAGGAAGCAGGAATGTGGGGAAGGGGGTCCCCTCGGCGGGGGGGCAAGGGAGGGTGGCGGCCTGCCGCTGGCGCTCAGGCTCCTGTCCTCTGCATGAACTCCCAGAGCCAGACTGGGTGGATGGTGTGAGCACTGTGTCACCACATTTCTGGAGGGGGGAAACAGAACGTGTGAAGAGGACAAAAACAAGTCAAACAAGCACACAGTCAGTGGAACGAACAAACGTCAAAGCTGACAGCAGCCCCAGGACTGGTTTCACTTTTGCGTCCTCTTTTTCATATATCTGCACACAATGTAAGAGGTCTGAATAATTCCAAAGTTCAGAGACAACAAAATGGGGATTCACGTCTCATTGCCCACGTGGATCCTTGCAGCACATCTGAAACCACCTGACTGCACAAGGTAGAAATTAACCTTGGGTTACGTGCGTTTGAACTTAGCACTAAATAGGGTTTGTCAAGATGTTGGGCATGTTTAAAAAGAAAAGAATGTATTTTAAAATGCTGCATCATTCCTGCGTCTGTGCACATCTAACTGGTGAAATGTTCACACCAACGATGAGAGTTATACCCCAGGGGTATAACTGTTATATGAGTTTTATATATGTGACTGTTCTGTAGGGTAAAAGCTAACATTCTTCATAATCAGATCTGTATATTTACTTATGTTGTGAGAGCCACAGACATTTCAGCCTGAGCCCCTTTATTTATTTAGTGTTTGCATTTGCTACTGCCATGTATCCCCTGAAAGTCAACACACAGAAATGTTAAGATCCTTTATACTAAAATAAAAAGTTCACATCAAGCAAACTGACAATAGTACCTATTGAAATGTTTGTATTCCAGATACAAGGTACACTTACTTTCCAGTTAGAAAATGGAACACAGAACCACTGGCTAAGGGAAGAAAGAGATTTTGCTATTTCCTCCCATGGTGGAATGTAGGGCTCATTCTAAATTAACACCGTACCTGCAGGGTTCGTGAGGATGTCAGACAACATGGAACTATGTAAGCACAGACTTCAAACTCCCTCCCTCCCCCAGGAGTTCGGTTCTACTTTGTTTCTTACAATTTCCTTAGAATTACATGCTGCCAAGTTTCCTTTTCTTCCAAAAGTCAGTAAGCACTAAGTAGCCAAAAAAATGTTACCATACTATTTCTCGCCAGTTTGTGTGATCAGGGTCACAGCCCTTTTCCTCTGATCCAAGCCTTCCAGAGTTCAGCTTATTTTAAAACATCCAACTGAGACAGGTGCACTTGAGTAACCAACACAAGTATGACTGACCCAGAGGACTAGCTGTAGACACCAGCCATTAAAAACCTGACATTTTTACCTACGTATCTTGTGAAAAAAATAGATGGGATAGGCTGGCACAAGGTATATATCCTGGAGTCTAAATTTGGAGAGTGAGGGGTGTTGCTCATAAACACAGTAAGCCCAGGGGCTGATCCTCACGTCGCAGCTGAGCCTGCACCCCAGAAGGTTCAGGGGCATGTGCGTGACATTGACCCACCAGCGAGGGTCAAATGCTCTGTCAAGTAACACTGCATTTGTTTCTCAGCATTAGGGCTTGGAAAGAGTGTGAAGAGTTCAAGGCATGCCCCTAGCGAGTTAGAGTCAAACCCAGACAACATACACAAGGGAAGGTAAAAATGGTCATTTTTAGTAAAAAAACAAAACAACGACAACAAAAACAACACATGGTGATTCCTTCAGTTCTCATAGAACAAATAATACTTGGATAAAAAGTCTATTGCAAATACAAATGAAAAGATCTTTAAATCTTCAATGCCTCGTTTTGATTGCATTTCCTGCTTTTGCAGATTTAGACAACTATTTTCCAACAATAGATTTATAAGAAATGTACAAAAATTATTTACTGAACAGATGTTTTTCTTGCAATGGTTCTTGACGAATTCAAAATGCCTGGAATTTCGGGAAAGTAATAAATAATGAGACATAGGATGATAAACATTCTAAAGCTTATAAATTGATACCCACACGCTTCAGTTATTTCAAGTATCATACTTTAAAATAAGGGTTGTTTTTGTTCTTACTCGACAAAACACAGTCTTTGATTCTTGCTCTATAAAATACAGTCTTTGAAATTGTATTCTCAAAATCAGCACATAAGCCTTACTTTCCCTTTGCATACTGTCGGCTTGGCTCTCGAGAAAAAAGAAAGCATTTAATGATTAGACAGCCAAAGTTTAGGTCAGATCCACAAGTTAATAAAAATTCCAACAAGTGTTGGCACGGAGTAATTTCACAGCCAAAAGGAATTTCTTACTAGTTCTCTCAAACAGGAACTCTATTTTTAATACTGCAGAAGTAGAAAAATTCTTTAGAACGCACAGATACTTCACATCAACTGAGATGCTCTTTGCTGTGAAATTCTCTGTCTTGTGAGTTCGTTACCCGGTCTTCTTTACTTTCAAATTCCCATCAAGGTTCTAAGGCTAGAGTGCAAATATGTGGCCATGAGCTTTGGGAACGAGGGTTACCTAGAATGGCTCAGGGATATTTTAAATCACCTGTTGCTCATAAATCAACTCAAATTTTTACAACAGTCTAACAGTAGCTGTTGGGCAAAGGCAGCTCCTTCTGGGAGCTTGGCCAGTTCCGACCCACAAGGGCGGTGGCACAGAGTGGATCCTTGGTGACCCACGTTGCTTCCTTTGGCCGTATCTCTATGTACACCAAAGAAGAAGAGACCAGGGCAGGCACCCAGATACTTCTTTTCCAACCTCACTTTGCCTCAATTTTTTATTTCAAGTGAAAGTGCCCTTACACAAAATCATCCTAATACCCATCACTCCTTATTCCTGTCTGGGTAGGACTGTGTTAGATTTTCTTGTACTTTCCTTTTCCTCCCTACCTCCAAACTGTAGCATTTAAAGATGGTTATGCTGACTGCAGCTCAAACAGAAGACAGGCATCATTAAAAACATATTAAAATGATTTCCTTTCACCCTCTCTCCTTAAATATTAATGGAAACATTATTTTTTTGAGAAACTAATTCTGATCATTACTGCTTTTATTTCTACAATATCCACCTAAGGTTTTGAATGCACAGTCACAAAATATAAGTGGTATTTAATTAAAAACAGGATCTACTCTCCCTTGTTAACATACAATTCCAAGTATTTTTTAATTACACAGATATTTAATCTAACACATTAGATTGGCATCAGAGATTCATTCACAAATGTCACCTTAAATAATTTTGGAAGTATATAGGGCTCCAATGACAATACTTTATATATGATTGTCATATATAAAAGTGATGCAATTAAATCAAATCAATACTGAAAAGTTTGCCTAAAATGATTTTGCTAAAAATTCCTGGGAATTCACTCCCCAAAATTATACCCCCAAAACAAATAATTCTCATCTGCATCTATGACTAAAACTTTTTTTTAATTCAAGAAACAAAAATTCCCAAAGATCTTAAACAGGACCCCAAAAAAAGGGCAAATCAAGAAAGAAAAAGAAAACAAGTATGACTCTACATTTTGCCAACAACAAATGTCAAAAGTGAAGTCCTAAATTTTTTACAACTGAATTTTCTAAATTCCCCAAATAATGTTTGACAGTTTAACATCACCAGAAGATTCATGACCAGGCCCGCAGAAATCATCAGTTATAAAGGCATACAGTGTTTTGATTTCGCTAATAAGAAATAGATAATTCCTCTTAAGCAGATTAACTTAAAGTACATTTTCAGGGAGGCTAAAATCCCCTTCAATCAAGTTCTTAAGTTTAATTACAAAAGTCAAACAATTTATTGGCTCTCATTCAAGTGCAACCACAAAATAGGTGGGCACAGGGGCTAGGAAACTAACCAAACCAACGTCTGCAGCAGTTACAGAGAAAACGTTTTCAGCCACAACTTGACAAAACATCTAACTGGTCCTCTTAACTGGGAATTCTCTCTTTCTTCTTTGCTGCCCCCTATGTCAGAAAGATGTTTAACATTTTCTTCATTCGCAATGAATGCAATTACTATATTTACTTTGCTGCTTTTATATTAAGAAGTACAAACTAGAAAACCTGGCCTCTGTAGGATATTTTATATGTATTCATTTTGCTTTATTAGCCCCATTATTAGGTCACAGAAATACTCTGTAAGTTGTATCTACTTCTACAAAGTTAGAAAAGTATCTATTTAAATATGGCAAAATAGCTTGCTTTAAAGAATTTCTTTTGTCTGATATTTCCTCCTTTCTTTTCACTGTCTAAACTCACTGGATAATTGTCCTACTTCCTGTTTTCATTCTGCATATATAGAAATTGTGTGTCTGTGTCCTGAAAAATACCAATTAAACTGCCAGCAATAGCATCTCCAACAGTATCTTTTGGTCTTCAGTGTCAAAGCCCTCTAAACAAATGACCGGAAGGCTAGATCTAAGACGGCCTTTGACAGGATGCCAGCTTTGAACACTCACATTACGACCACGGCTTCAGCTTTCTGCTTTATTTGGGAAATGAGAGCTATAACACATCAACTCTATAATTTTGAGCAAATGGTAAAGGTTAAAACAAAAGTGATAGATTACCAGGAGGTCTGATTATCTCAAAAGGTCACTAATATTGTTTTAAAAGGAAGGGGGTTCCCCTTATCATTTAATTCAATTCCACCTGAATTCCTGTACAAAGCTAAATAAATGTTTTCAGACCAACACAGCAAAACTCTAAAAATGTTATTTTCCTTCTCCTTAACTTCTTTGGTAATAACAACATCCTTTACTATATGTTGGGATAGTGGGAAGAAGTTTCCATGGATTTTCAAATTTTATCTCATAGCAATCCCATGAAATTGAAAATATTAGGTGATGAGCAAATGGGCTCAGAGAGGTCAAGCAATGTGTACAAGGTCATACAGCTGGGAACTGGAAGAACCAGGGCTTGAAACCAAGTGGTCTGGTTCCAAGCCCAACACTTCTAGGCCTTCTTAGCCATACGCACTATCACGTCATTCCTGGGTGAAGCCTTACCCATTCTCTTTCTGACATGATTCATGAAGAAATCTCTTACAGCAGAGATTCTCAATCTTGGCTGCACATTAATATCACATATTAAAAAAAAAAATACCTCTGTGTGGGCCCCACCCCTGGAGAGTCCAATTTAATAGGTCTGGGGTAGGGCCCAGGTATCAGTATTTTTTAATACTAGAGCAGTGATAGATAACCCTCCTCTTCATGGTGCTTAAATTCTAACAGGGCTTCGATTTTACCAGAATCTAGTAGAATCCCCAAGTGATTCTGATGTTCAGCCCAGACTGAGAAACAGTGATCCAGAGATTAACACAATTTACCCAGGCTCCTTTCTCGGAGCCCTCCATGTGAGCAACTCATTTGGCTTCTTCCAGAAAGGATGGCCAAGACCCTAGCAATTGCTGACCTGAGACAGTGGGATCGGACTACAAGACTTCTAGATCTGAAAGGCAGAGGAGCACAACGGTGGGGGAAATGCATGGGCACTGGAGTCCACTGGGCCTGGGTTCAAATTCCCTCTCCACCATTTGCTAACTGTGTTGCCTCGGGCCAAACACTTACCTTTTGTGGTTGTTTTGCAGATGCAACAGGATGGTATAAGGAAAACCCCAGGCAGATAAAAAGTTCTCCATCAATGGTAGTTGCTGCCCTGGTTTTTGTTGTTATTTCTAGCACAGGGGTAATGACTACTGCTGGGAGACATTGGTAATGAAAAAAAATCAAATTACAAAAAACGTTTTATTATTAGTCAAATCATTCCTACTCTTATTACTTAGCATTTAATTTACAGCTCTTTATATTGCAATTAGCTTGGCAATCCTATTTCTCATTCATGACAACTGGGTGAGGAGGGGTAACATTATTAATCCCATTTTCTAGATGGGGAAAAGGCAACATTTCCATCTATTCTATCTCCAGTTTCTATGATTCTATGATTAAAGGCACCTGCAATCATGTTCATTAGTTCCCTATGAAAAATGATATTCAACACAGATGGCAAATGCAGGCAAGAATTAACAAGCACTTGATAGCAACCCCAAAATAACATCTAAACAATCACTTCTGAACATTAAAGTCATGGTAAACAGGTTCCAATTTATACAAAGGTGTTGGAAAGGATTAAGGGAAAATGAACAAATATATTTTTCTCTATCCTCATTCATTTAGGAAATGTCTGACATGGTTTAGAAATCCTTTTTGAAATTCAGACTGAAGGATGATTAATTTCCTCCACGAAGGGTCCTCATTTAGCAGATAGGGCTAGTCTAATACATCCTGATGTTTCATCTTGAATCAGAGCTACAATATAGTAGAGGTCTAGGATGGGGAGACCTGGCTCCATGGTTCTCAATCGAGCTCCCTGAAAAGCCTGCACACTGTGGACAAGGGGATCACCATTCCAAACGTCCACCAAACACACACCCGACACTGGAGAGCAGTTTGCCTATAAACATATTCTTTGTTGAATGTATGGAGTTTACATGAATGAGATACAATTGCTCCAGACATACTACTGAATTCATACTCACTGCAGATAACCACTATTATATGGTGGGGGGGGTCCCTCAATTTTTTGTTGTTAAAAAGTCTTCATATTCAAAAAGCTTAGGAAACTACTGCTCTAGTCCAGCCACTCATTTCATTGATGAGGTCTAGATCTGGTGGATAACTGGGATTCCAATCTGTCTTCTAATTCTCAAATGACCCTTATCCCACACCATACACCCCTTCCACTGTGGGCACCCCATCCAAGGGAAGTCAACAGTCATGGCTGTGTCTTCTATCTAAAGGAGGAGAGTACAGAATGCCTTGTTGGCTCAGTCAGTTAAAGGAGGAGAGTATAGTCCTTCCCTCCCTCCCTGGATATGTTCCGGAACCTTCCTTTTCTCCTGAGCCTTTCCTTCCCTTCTTTTCCTTCCCCTCAACTCCCCTGTTTATACCTTTAGGGTTAGCAGCATTCACACCCTTTCAAGCACTGATGTTCTGTGAGTCCCCCTGGACATTCAGTCTCAGTATAAAATGGAAATAGTCACCAAGACACTAAAACACGGAATGTGAGAAGTATGTATACAGTTGGCATGCACATGAACATATTTTACAGCTAAAACCCCAGTGCTTCTAATATCTACAGAAAATAAGAAAATTGAAATATTCATGAATAGTCATTTTATTTCATCTGGATCTGTCAACACTAATAGGATGTTAATAAACCCCTAGCATACCAACTTTTCAAAATGCTTTCACATCTCTTAATGCAGTTTATTGTCCTGATGGCTCACCGGGATGTAAGTGCTAGGATTGAGGGCCATGAGAACTAAGTGCCATGAAGAGAAGAAATGTTACCTATTTTATTCACTGCTGTTTTCCCAGTGCCCAGAACAGCTTCTGGCACATGGTAGACATTCAATAAATATTTGTTGATTGAGTGAATGACAGAAGTAAACAGGGAGGGTGGTTTTGGCTATTTATTTAGCCTACGTATAGTTTTATTTTTAAGAAGATGGGATGATTCTATGAGGGAACAACTGTGTACCTAATGATCTCTTTTCAGTCTTTAATTCTCCTTTAACTTCAGTCTTTAATGTGATTTAATATTGTTCCTTCAAATATTTTAATGTAATTGTTCAAAGTTAAACAAGTAGTACATTCATTGTAGGAAAATCAGAATACTACTAATATACAAAAAGAAAATTAAAATTCCCAATGATCTCATTACCTAAGGACAACACAATGGATATGCTAAAGCATATTCTTTCTGATTTTCTTCTATGCATATGTACACATGCATATCTGACACATGAAACTCTCTGCCTTAGACTTCAGGATTTGGACTGTTTTCTTTTTTCCCAAACCCTTTTTTGCTTACGGCCTATTATAGCACCTTACCCTCCTCCTATGTCCTAAATATATTCCTTCCTCAATATTTAGGTCCTTGCTTCGAGAGGATTTTTTTTCCCTTTTCCCTCCAGAGGATTCATCTATTCTTATTTCCACTTTAAGTTCCACGTGGATGAGTGATCGCTGTATCATCAGTCCTCCCTTTTCTCTGAGATACCAGTGCTCCACAAGTTCCACACATCTAAAACCAAATGCATCACGTTCCTTCCATCAGAACCACATCACTCACTCATCTATCCCATTTCTATCAACTGTGAAAGAACTCTACAGGCCGTCCTCAACGGCATCATCCTTGCCCCCTCAACCCCACATCCAATCACTCACAGTGATTTCCATCCTTCTTCCTAATTAACTCTGTCATCCATCTCTTGCCATTGCTACCAGTGTGGTTCAGGCCCTTACATCAACCTGATTTTCTACCTGTGTCTCCTGCTTTCTGTAAAACTAAACACCCACCAAGCTGCCACTGCTGCCAGGTAACTTCCTAAAACACCACTTCCATCTTGCCCAACCTACTTTTTCATCCTGACATCTCATTATTACTGAAAACAAATCCTTTGCTCCAGTGAGCCTGGTGTATTCATTACTCACTCAACTCCAAATCATTTCGAGTTAAGTATTTATTCAGCATTCATTATGTGTAAAATCCATCCGTTCCTTCAACATATATTTACTGAGCAATGATTCTGTAAGGTAATATACTGGGGACACAATGGTGAACAAGACAGACCAAGTCTCTGTCCTCATGGAACCTAGAGGCCAGCGGGTTATAGATGGGAGACTCCCAGATGTAGTGGCCCCTGCCCAGGGCACTTTCAACCTTCCATTCAAGTGTCAAATGAGTCAAGACATCCCTGAAGGCTGAGCTTTGTGGCCCAGGCTGCAAGTGGGGAAGGAGTTCTGAAGAAAAGGCTCAGTGAGGAGAGTTGGTGTGGAACACGGCTTCTCTGCAGATGTGGGACTCAGCCCTGCATTGAAGGATGGGCATCCCAGAGAAGGGGGTGCCTTCCATCCACAGCGATAGGAGGAAAAGCGCACACGTGAAATGGACACAGCACCAGCAACAGCACTGGCTTAGAAAGGTTCATTCACTACCTATTCAGCAGAGCACATGTTCTATCCCTGAGGGTGTGGACCCTGAGGGGTATGTGAAGGGGACTCAGACTGGGCTCCTACCACCGAGGAATTTCCAGCCAGCAAGACCCATGATGATCTGTCACATCCCAGAAAGTGACATGTTCCATCAGAGATGAGGATACAACACTGAGGGAGTTCAGAAGGAGGTACATGTCTGGGTTCCTATAACAGTATTTATTGAATCACATATTGTTATACATCTGCATGCATCTATTGAAAATAACTATCCTGTTAAGTGTTTTCTCATTCACTTTCTCATTTTATCCTAAGTGACCTGTGAAGCAGGCAGAGTAGATTGGATTGCTTTCCAGATGAGCAAAATACAGCACAGATGTTTTAAGTGATCTGTTCAAGCCAGGAACACAACAGGCAAGAGTAGAACACTGTCCATCCCGGCCCATTCCTGCAGAAGTATCTAGAGCAGAGGGCACAAGAAGCGCTGTAATTGCGCATGACACCTGGCAGGGGTAATGAAGCCAAGTAGGCAGCTGGATTTAAAGGGCAGGACTGAGGCAGCCTCTGAAGGTACAAGAGAAGGGATATGACCCAATGAAGTCTTACATTCCCGCTTTTCCTTCTCAAGTCTTGCCTGTATCATTCGCCACCCTCGGCCTGTCCAAGCCATAACCATTCGGCTTTCACCCCGAATTTTTTTGGGGCCACACTTTTTCCCTCCCACTGATCTCCCAGGATGGGGGTGGGGGTCGCGTAGCCGCTTCTCTCTTGCACACCACAGCGTGCCCAGCCAGCACACTGCTAGGCTCAGGGCCAGGGGCTAAATAGGGGCGAATGAATGAATTCCTGGTACCTCCACGGCCCAGGGAGGATACATCAGTCCCCAAGAGTGGGCCGGCACTGGACGCCCTAGCCACCCGGAGGAGCTCACCGACCGCGAGCAACGAGGGGTTTGGCGGAAGGAGGGGGGGGGCCAAGATGGCCCGGGGCCCGGGGCCGTGGGGACCACGACGCGCCACGGGAGGCTCTGGTCCCTCGCTGGAGGTCGAAGCTAACGCTCCCACGCTTCCGCAGAAAGCATTTCCTGAGAGCGTGAACTCTATCCCCAACAGGAAAACTGTCCGGGAAAGTGGAAAACGACGCTGGCAGGGCCAAAGTGTCAGGAGTAAGGGAACCCAAGCCCCCGGCCCAACCCCTCAGGTAGAGGAGAGAAGAGGGCGGAGGAGCCATGCGCAGCTCCAGCCACGGCTAGAACCCAAGCTGGATGCCTCGCGAGATCTGGGGGTCGAGATCTCGTTGCGTTGCCTAGTGACGGGCAGGACGCTCTCAGGCCCCCAAGCTAACCCCAGCTGTAGCCTTAAATCTCCTACCATGGGAGAAGGCGGCGGCGGCGGCCGTAGCTGTGGGACCACTAGGGAGCTGCAGAGGCTGAAGCAGCAGGCGATGGAGTACTACCGGGAGAACGACGTCCCGCGCAGGCTGGAAGAGCTGCTCAACTCCACCTTCTACCTCCAGCCTGCCGACGTCTACGGGCACCTGGTAGGGACCTGGGACAAACACCCTCTTCCCTCCAGCCCCTCTCCCCCGCCCCACGCTGCGGCAACGCCACGCGCCTGCGCCGCAGAGTCGCGCACGCGCGCCGCCGCCGCGGGCTCGGGATCCGTGGTATTGCGGGGAGGCGACCCCGAAGGAAGAACCGGTGCGGAAACGTGTGCTGGAGGAATCTCGAGAGAGAAAGCGGTGGACCGGAAGCTGTTAAAGGAAAGCAGGGTCTAGGCGCGTTCGTGTCCAAGGCGACAGCTCGGTGCCGGGCAGGCTTCCTCGCTACCTCTGAGCTGGTCCGCCCGGTTGCCGGTTCTTTTTAAATACAGACCTTAATAGCGCGTAGCTCAGCTTACCAACCTGCAGCAGTGGCCTCCGTTTGACCACCGATGAGCGTCCTGGCATTGGCCTCAGCCTACCCTAGGGGCCTCATGCCCATCCCGCTCTCATTGCTTCCAAGTCTCACTTTCAAGCCTATGCTCCCCTTGCAGTGTGCACCCTTCTCTTCCTGGATGCCCGTCCCCACCCGGACAGCTGCTACCCAAACTCCAAATTCACATCAGTCTTGCCCATTTCGCCTGAACTGATTGTCCCCCAGTGTTCTTAAATCATTTCCTGCACGTAATGAGACCCTCCCGAGGCTTGTGAGCTTCGTGGAGAGCAGGGGCTTTTCCTACCACCTGCCTAGCCCCTGTGCTCAGCACAAGATCAGGAGCATACCTTAGCTTTAAGCAATGAGCAGTTGAAACAAACAAGCGTACTCTCATTTCCAGATCCGATAAGTACTAGCCGACACCTTCCTTTTGAAAGACGGTGTGGTTGGGACAGCAGAGTATATAAACGCAGTAAAGAAGCACAGTGGTATTCTGAAAGACGGTGTGGTTGGGACAGCAGAGTATATAAACGCAGTAAAGAAGCACAGTGTGTCTACCAAGTTCAAAACCAAGCCTCGTTGCAACAGTTGATAAGGACGGTGTTGCATGAGTGTTTATTTTCCTCAGTCATGGCGTAGAAGTGAAAATTGTATGTTGGGGTCGGGGGGTAGAGAGGGATGTGCTGAGTTCCCAGTGCTATGTGATTTACGTTATTTCACTTAATCTTTAGGACCCCTGGGAGGTAAAAATTATGATTTCCGTTTTACAATTAAGGAAGCTGTGGCCCAGGGAATTTAGATGATTTTCCCAAGGGACACAGTGGATAACAGTGACAGATTGAACCAGGTCTGTGTCCCTAGTACCTAGCAGATTGCGTGGGACATTGTGGCCACTCAAGCACTTATTTGTGGAAGAAATGAACAAATGTAACTCTGAATTCCATTCTCTTTCCACTGTCTCTTGCTATAGGAATTCTTAGAAGTTAACTAGTCTAACTTCTTCATTTCGCAAAGACACCAAGACCTTGTCTCACGGCTACCTAGTGCAAAAGTTAAGACTAGAAACTTGGACTCTGGTTCCTCAGTGTAATGTTCTTCCCAGTCTGCTAGGCAGCCAGGACTTTGGTTTGTATAGCTCTGTGGGAGCCTATACCTTGGTTAGGGACAAAACCACTGTTACGTAAAGTAACTGGAGTAATAGGTAAGGTGATATATGATTCTGTGTTAGATGGAGGGACAGATCACTGTATGCCTATCAAAGGAATTCAAGGATAGGGAAGATTGTAGGTTGTAGCATCTAAGAGTTTTGGCTTGGACTTTGAAAGATGTTCAGGAATTGGACTGGCAAAAAGACAATGTCCTTTTCATTGTCACTGCCTGAGTTTTGGCAGTGTTTTCATTTACTTTCTCCCTCTCTCGCATCCAACCCAAATAGTGCTGCCAGAGCAGCGTTCCTACTCCTAAATCTGACCGTCATTCTTTTGCTCAGAAACCACATGTGGCTCCTTACTATTCCCTAAAGTCTGAAGTTCCTCACTTCCCGCCCCTTGGCTTATCGTATTTCCTCTACCCAAAGTATCTGCCCTTGACTTCTCCCCCTTGTCTGTGCAGTGAAATACTACATATCCTCCAATGTTCAGCTCAAATGCCATTTCTTCTCTGCTTCTGTTGCATGCTAGAGGAACTGAAGTAATGAGGAAGATCCTTGGGGGCAATAGCAATACGATTTAGTCCCATATCATAGAACTTACGGTTGAAAGAGTTTGAGATTGGGAGTCAGGCAGATCTGATTTGATTCTTAACCCTGCCACTTAGTAGCTGTAAGGGACTCTTACATCGATGTTCCCCCAATGAACCATACCACCAGTGGGACTGGTCTTATGTAAATCTCTCTCCTACACTGACTTGGGACTTGACCTTATGACTTACTTTGACCAAGAGCACCTCGCCAAGCATGATGCAGACAAAGGCATGGTAAGTGCTCCCATATTGAGGTTTGTACTATTGGAATGTTCCCTCTTGGGAACCAGTCATCACGTTGCCAGGAAGTCCAATTACCCTACTGGAGAGAGAGATCAAGGTAGAGAGGCTCTGGCAGATATAACACCTCCAGGAAATCCTGTGAGAAAGACATGCCCAGCCAGCCCCTAGGATGTTCTAACCGTCCTGGCTGAGACACTAAGACATATGAGTTAAGTCATCCTGGATACCCTGGACCCAGTCAAGTCTCCAGATCACAGAGTATGAATCGGGAGACCCCAGGCAAGACCAGGCAAAAGAATTACCCAGTTGAGCCCAGGCCAGATTGTAGAATCATGAGTGAATAAATGGCTTCAGCCACTAAATTTTGGCATAGTCTGTTACTAAGCAGTGAATAATTAAAACATTGGTTATTTTACCCTGTACAATTTTTCCGGAACTCAGTTTGCTCGTCTGTGGAATGGAGATGATACAATTTACCTTACAGGGTTGTTTTGAGAATTTTATGACATAATGTATACAAAGTTCCCAGGGATGTGTCTGACACATTATTTTATACAAGATTTAATTTACGGAATCTTAAATATGCCAGGCACTGTAGTGTGTGATACAGTGACAACCAAGACACTCCTTCAAGGCACATATTAAACACTTACAAAATGTTAGTTCCTTTCTCTTCCTAACATAATATTGTACATTGTGGATACTCGTTGCTAGTTATTTCAAATTCACTATAATACACAACATATAAGCTAAATAATATTTTTCTCTCCTGATTCCATCTAAATTCTTTGAGGCACTTACTCTGTAACATACAAACCATCATCCTTAAGATATATGGATAGCTTGGGGCGCCTCGGTGGCTCCGTGGCTGAGCCTCTGACTCTTGGTTTCAGCTAGGGTCATGATCTCAGGGTGCTGGGATAGAGCCCAGTCTGGGGGCTCTGTGCTCAGTGGGATGTCTGCTTCCCCTCTCCCTCTGCCCCTTCCCCTACCCCCACAGACACTCTCTCTCTAAAATAAATAAATCTATCTATCTAGATATATATATATATCTAGATAGATAGATAGATATGGATGGCTTGAAAATTGACTTTTGCATTAGTCGTGCTGGGGCACTACCTGTGAGCGGATGGTAGTAGATGACCTGTTATGCAGGTTGAGGTCACTGGATTTTAAACGCTAAGATGAGAAGCCTGGTCTGCAATGAATGCAGATAAAGAGCCCAATACAATCTGGCGATGAGGTCGAGGAGGGTGTGCCTTCACCTTCCCTTCCTCCTCCTCGCCCCACTCCTGCTCCTCTGTGTAGAAACGCCATCTTGAATCTTTTTACTCAGGCTTTTTGAGTGGGCTTTCAGCTTCAGCTTCGTTCTCTTCCCTCTCTTTCTTGGATTACTTCCAAATGGCTTCTGCTTTCCCACACCAATGAAACTGCTGTTACCAAGGTCCGACAACCCTCTTTGAACACATTCTGTGCGTGAACTGCTGGCAAGTGAAATACAGCCTCGCAGAAGCCTTCACCATTAAAATATCAGATGCCTTGTGGGGAGGAATAAAAACTGGCCCCCAGAAGGTTTCCAGAGTTTGCATCCCAGCCTTCTAGACACTGACTTCCACGTCTTGGACAGCAGGATGGGTTAGGGCCTGCTACAAAGTGACATGGGGTCTCTAAGAAACATGTGAAAACATTCCCAAGCGTGTCATGTTCGATGCACAGTTTGCTTCCAAATGGGAGTCTCTTCGGAGAAACTAAGTAATAATTTTCAAACAACTATGCTTCTCCATTGGGTAGCTGGAATGATTAAGTCAAAGGTCTTTGTTTCAAAGTAAATTAATACGGCTAAGACTCCAATCCTGAGTTATTTTTGTTTGTTTGTTTCTCCCTTAAATTCGTATGTACTACAAATTTCACTCTGAGGCACCGTCACCAAAACAGAAATGGGAGACAACTTGGCAGATGGAAGATTATCTGCTTCTGGAATAGCCGAAGATAGTGTGGGTCTCGTAGTCCTGACTTATAAAAATGGGGAGTATAACCACATTCCTCATGCTTATTTTTCTTCCGAAAATGCTATGAATTTGAAAGTAGACTTCATGTCCTTCTCCCTTTCCTCCATCGATTGATAGCCATTAACACGGATTCTGCAGTCAGCCTGCCTAGAGGTGAATCCCAGCTCAGCCAGTTATTTTGCAATCTTGGGCAAAATATTTCATCTCTCTATACTCAGTTTCCTCATTTGTAGAGTGGAGATTTTAAAAATGCTACTGATCCCATAGGGTTGTTATAAGGAATAAATAATGTGGGTAATGCACTTAAAACAGTGACCAATATAATGATATATTCTTTTAAAAAAACTAGACATTTAATTTATAAAAATAAAAAATAGAAATAAAAAATTTATTAAAAATTATTTTAAAATTTATTAAAACTTTAATAAATAAAATATATAAATAAAATATATAAAATAATATATTATAAATGATATAATATATAAATAAAATATATTAAAAGTAAATAAAAATTTAAAAT